>NC_056743.1:1594122678-1594335178 GCF_019279795.1 Protopterus annectens
AACCAAGGAAAATAATCACTGAATGAAACAGTGCCACCAAGTGAAAGGCAGATGCTGGAAATTTTGGTGTGGTGTTATTGTCTTCTCCTTCTCAGGTTTCTATTTTAGTTGTGGTCAGAGCTGCTTAAAGGAGCAAGTGGAGTTGACCTTTACACATTCCAATTTTATAGACCTTTATTAATGGCTTCAAATGTGTCTGGTGCTCTGGGGAGAGAAGTGTCTCTTAAAATTATTTAAATAATAAAAAAAACAGACAGATACAGCTTCAGGGTTAAACAAGGTATCATTCAACATTAAGAAAGCATGGAAAAGAGGGAGAAGGAAGTGTGGAAGATCTTGAAAGAAACAAAAAAGAAGGTGATCTCTCTTCAAAGGTAGCAGAACAGGGTTTCGGCTGTAATCCTTGCAGCTTTTCTCCCTGGATCTCCACTGAAATGCTTTCTGACTTCACACAGTTGGACAGACCCAGTAAACAAAATCAAAATAAATAAAATTAAAATGAATTCCCTTGTTTGACAGTGTGAACAGCACTCTGAGATATTTTCTCCTTCATTCTGCTGGATGGGCTTCTGTGTCCACTCCAAGAGGAACTGAAAATGTAGACCAGTCTGGTATTGGAAGTAGGCCTGTACAGTAGGACTACAAGTCATAGCTCCAGAGCTGGCTAACCTTCTACCCTTAATTCCAACCTCTGTGATAAGTGTTAGATAAGTACACACTGCAAAGGACCCTTTCACAGATCTTCTCATATGGTAAGTGTGAGCGCGCGTGTGTGCGTCCGTTATACCTACTAGTGAGAGTCCTCTGCAATGACTAAATTGTTGGAGAGTTTCAAGCAGTACTAAACCTTCCAGAAGACTAAAGCTGGAGAAGGACCAAAAGTTAAAATCACAGAAAGTTCAATCTTTTAACACAAAAGTGCAAAGAACATCAAATTCCTGAAGTCATAGTACAAGCAACTGTGTTGAGTAACAGTGTGGAACAATGACCAAATGGGTCCCGCAAGCACCCAAATTGGAAACAAGTTAGAAGCAATAATGTCAGAAGCCACTTCTCTGGTTAACTTGCCTTTAAAGCACCATTACCATGAGGCAGTTACTTATATGATAACAAAACTCAAAGGACTTAGCAAATCACTTAGAAAGAGTTGATTTGTCACTAAAAGTCCTTCCCTGCCTGAAGCAAACAAGATGAACAGCTTTTCTGTCTCCCTGGGCATATTCATTCTCTTTAACAAAAAGCTGAACTTGTAGTGTATGTCCACAGTATGAAAGCTTCTTGCTTTCTTGAATTCTGCCCCAGAAAGGAAACTGGGGGAGTTTTGACACAAATGTGTCATTCCTAACAGATACTTGATACTTCAAATGGAATGAATATGACCCTAAAACACCGAGATAATGTCTAACAAGAGGTTATGGCTATGAAGAAAAGCATTTTTCAAGTGATGAAGTTCATAGATGTTGAACCCCTGGCTTAAGTGGTAGACTGGCAAGCCTGTCAATCAGAAAAGTTCTTCAAATGTGGAAAAAGTTACAGAACCCTATAAGTAACTGCTTAACCAGCCAATGCTGGACTACAACCATGATATAATGATGGGCACATGTGCTTAAGATACAAAACAAGAGCATATTAAACCAATGAGTAAAAAGGTCACACAGAAAAACCAATCAGTAAAAAAAGAAAAAAAATCTAGCAAGGCTAGACTTTCCACTGTATGATTCCTTAAACCTCTTGTATTAGAGGCAACATGGGAGGTATGCAAATGACCCTTTGAGGACATCAGGTGTTTCAGCTATATGGCAATTCTGAATGTCCAAAAAGTATTATTTTTAATTCTATTTACGGACACATTCAGACCAGTAAAGCCAAACCCCAATAGCTGTGGACATGCATGTTTTAGCCTTTTTATGGCATCATCAGCACAGCCTAAGTGGCATGTTTGGCTAACTTTTAGAAACATAGGGTTGTCTTACTCATCTGATAGCCATAACCATTAGGGTGTCATAAAATATCCCAACAGACACACCAAGCCAATGAGTAAAAAGGTCACACAGAAAAAACAATCAGTAAAAACCAAAAGGAAAATCTAGCAAGGCTAGACTTTCCACTGTGTGATTCCTTAAACTTCTTATATTAAAGGCAACATGGGATATATGCAAATGACCCTCTAAGGACCTCAGGTGTTTCAGCTATATGGCAATTCTAAAAGGCCACGACTGTGAGAAACCAGCCCCGGACTGACTGCTGTCTCTGTGTGCTCTCAAGGGAAACTGCACTTGATGCAGACAGCTGCATCTAGAAGAGTGTGTGTTTACTTGTCATCCTCTAAGTGAACGTCCCCCACTTTTGCCAGTGGTGAGGACTGAGGCTCCTTGATTACTGGTCCAGTGGAGGGGCATCACGTTTTTGGCGGGCAGTGGTGGGATATCCACATCACATTTGGTTGGCCGTGGTAGGATCACCACATCACATTTGGTGGGCAGTGGTGTGGATACTGAACGCCTGTAGCCATAAACAGTGGTCACTAAAGAATGTGTTTGTACTATCAAGTAGCCATACAGTGAACATTCAGAGTTTCATATCACAATAGTTTTATTTATTAATTTTTTTTAGCTTAGTTAGTCAGGGAGAACAGGCAAGGATGTTGGCAGAGGATTATGGCAAGCTGACAAGGAACTAGTTGGCTGAGATGTGCCAAAGGATTGGTGTATGCCAACCTGACTAAAGCAGAAATGGCTGCAGCCTTAACCACAGCTACATCATAGTCCAGCAACCAGGAGGACAAGCAGAATGGCCTTGGGGATGTACAACTCTCAGAAAACAGCCAATTCAACTTTGCCTCAGAGGACTTAAAAATCAGTCTGGACTTAGACAGACTTGAACTGGAGGCCAAATGGTTGGAAACTGAATCAGCAGAGAGGCTGTGGCATTTACAGGCTGAAGAAAATGAGAGACCAAGGCCTCTGGAGGCTGAAGAAAGTGAGAGGCAGAGGCAACATGAAAAGGAGATGCTGACTCATAGAGGTAATGTGGAAGGGAATAACCGAACCTCAGAAGCAATAATTGTCAGTACATTTTTTCCATACTATACAGAGGGTGATAATTTTGATAGTTTTATTCATATGTTTGAAAGGGTTAGTAAACAGTATAATGTTGACCACGGGCTCTGGGTATGGTTCCTGACCCCCTTACTCCATGGTAAAGCTGTAATGGCCGTTTCTAAATTGTCTGATACTGACTGCTTAAATTATGATACCATTAAAAATTGTTTATTAGAGTGTTTTAAGTTAACACCTGAAGCTTATAAGAAAATGTTTTGGCAGATGAAAGTGTGTGTGAATATATTGCTCAGTTAAGCACTTATTTTTCACAAATGGGTGAGTGGTTGTCAGATCACCACTTTTAAAGGGCTGGCAGACATTTTGGTGAGGGAACAAGCCCTTAGCACTTTGCCTAAGCACATGAGAATCTGATTGGCAGATAAGGAATGCAATACTGCAGATGAGTTGGGGAAAAAAGGAGACCTATACCTAGCAAGCAGGGCATCACTGCACAAAAAAGGGATATCCAGTGCTGCACATGAGTCTAATGGAACCCATGTTGGGCAGCCTAAACCACCCCAACAGAGTCCGGCAGTAACAGGGGAAGCCACTAGTTCAGGTACACAGCCAGGATCAAGGTTTAAATGTTTTAAATGTAACCAGTGGGACCATGTAGCATACAGATGTCCACTGAGGCAAGGTGGGAGAAAAAGGTGGGGGAGCCAGTATGTGGGAATGACAGAAAGCCATCAGTAAGTTGTCTGGAGACAATAGACTTTTGTCCTTTCCCGGTTAGGAGTCGCCACAGCAGAACTCCGGTCTGCTCATGACTGGCAGTTGACTTTTATGGTGCTGAGTTGCCACCCGGACACCCACCTTCAACGAAGGCACACCCATTCATTCTTGCACCTACCTGCATGTCTTTAACGTCACTCAACTGTGTAGAGGACATGCAGACTCCACACAAAGCGCTGCAGCCTAGAATCAAAAGGGATAACCTCTTGCTGTGAGGCGACAACTTGATTAATGGCTTGGGTACATACTGCAGCTGGTGTAGAAAGAGAGGAATGAAAGGACTAGAGTGTGCTCTGCAGGGATGGGTAGACATATCTGAGGAGACATATATGATGATTTCCCTAGAGGAGGCTGAAGAAAGATAAATGAGTGCATTTTCTGTGATGGCAGGACTGCCTGCAGGCTTTTTGGTTTGCGGAAGTGAGCAACCGTCCTGAAATATGCCTACTGCATGTCTTACAGAGGACATCAACTGGGCATGCATGGAGAACAATGGCTTAAAGCAAAAATTCAACATCCACTTTGAAAGATGTCACCAGTTGTAGCATGCAAGTTTTTGCCCCACGAAGAATAAATGGACAGAAGCAGGAGAACAAGTAATCTATAAGGTATCCACAGAGAATTCTTGATGTTCAAAGGTGGAGGAAGGCTCCACAAAAAAGAAAACATAGAAAATTCAACTGGTAAAAATCATCAGCCTTAAAATGGCAACCTGAGAAAGCTATATTTATATAGGACTCACGCTGCTAAAGCCACACCCTAAGACAGATGTTCAGGTATCACGTTGACAGGTGGATGTAAATGCTTGAAAGACTAGCCCGAAAATGACTGACATTGCAAAATAAAAGTTCGTAATTTATGTACACTGCTACAACAATCCACCATGACAAGACAGATCTCCAAATCTCACATTACCAAGTTTAGAAGATCTATATATAGAATGTATTCTTGAGCAAATAAGCTGCAAGGTTCAGTCATGGATGAACCGAGTCAGTGTGCAACATGGTAGTTGTGGGAAATAGCTGGGAGTACAAAAAGAGACCATAAGCTATTTCTCAAGTTATAAACCTCACAACTTCCTCATAAAGGGGATAAAAATGAACGCTGCCCTTCTAAGCTGATGTCACAGCCAATCTTTCTCAGGGTTCTTCTTGGGCCATATTAGGCCTGAACTGCCTGTAGAACAATGACTGTATTAATTTTTGAAATATGCATACAACACAACTATCTGCAACTCTTCGGATACATCACAACTTCAGGTGTACACCCAGCTTTCTATGGATCCAGTCATTGCTATGACATGAACAAGACACTATGTGCAGAATAGCATTCTCAGTGAGAGCTTATGGCTGTGAAACCATAACAAGAAATCTTTTATTACTGAACTCTTAACGTGGACTGAATCTTCCAAGTTCTGAGACGAACAGTTATATGGAGAAACAAGAAACTATTACGTGGTAGCCACATGTAAATATAGGTTATAATAGCTGGTGTAGATGGTGACAACAGACAGCAAAAAGAAATTCTGAGCTGAAACTGTAGGAAGAACTGATCATATTCAAAAGATATAACTTAAAATGGTTACTTGGTTTATTAGATATCCTTTGAGGAGTACAAACAAGATCAGATCTAAAATTGAATATCTTGGGATGGGATCAGCTAAAACTTTTGTAGATTTACCAAAAGCATCAGTGAAGTTCAAACTGCTCAGTCCTAAGGGAAAAATGCTCTCTCTCTCTCTGCAAGCGGATACCAGAAGCTACGCCATCCACATACATGAACAGGTATACTCAGTATTTGCTCAACACGAGGACATATTGTTGGTGTATTTTTAAAAAATATGGACTATGGATGACAAGCTAAATAAAAGGTATATTCTAAAATTTAAAAGGGTGGTTTTAAATGCCAGTCTGAGAGACAAGATGGTATAATATAAATTCAAGCATACATCATGCATATCAATGCTGCAGAATCAATTTCTAGGGTTCAAAAGTTAAAGCAGCAAAAGCACCATGAGGATCTTGAACATTCTTTAATTATTCAGACTGATGTTTGGCCTGCGCTCTACTTTCCTACAGACAAGAAAAGAAGCCTTAACCCACTGCCTTAATTTGAAACGAGCTCTACAGCCTGCCTGTTTAGGAACATCCTGAAAGAGAGAAACGGAGCCCTAAAAAGCGAAGCAAACGTTTATGTTGGGTTCATGGAACACATCTGCTCCCCTAAGAAATGACAAACTGAAAATTAGGAAAAAAAAAAAAAAAAAAAAAGCTATTGATGGACGTCTTAAAGTCCTTTAATTTTCTGACTTCTAAGGGGTCTTTATAGGGTGTTCTCCATTTATTAATGGGCCTTTTGCATGCCTTTTGATTGCCTCGCCAGCTAGGGTTTAACTAATGAAGGATGCAGTCTCTGGTCTTCTTTCTTTCATTTGAGAAGCAATTTATTTCACCAGAAGGTAGACAAAACTTGTCTCAGAAATTGAGATTTTTATAAACTGACATACATCGGGGGGAAATCAAATGCTCTGTGTCACAGAATGTCTGCATAGTTCTATGGTGAATGCCACTGAGCAGGCCGGGTGTGTTGTCAGCAATGCTATACATAGTTTGTCCAGAGTGGTCACAGATTTACAGGGACCATGATAAACTACTTTTCTGCTTCTGCTTCTGTTTAATTTTAAAGTCAGACAAGGACTCTACACGTGAAGATGAGTATTTCATTCTACAGCCCGCATAGTAGTAAGAGTTGTCAGTCACACATCACTTGCAGCTTTCAACCAAAACGGAAAAACAGATAGCACATTCTTTTTCTTATACTCTATTTTTGGACTGACAGCCTGAGTAAGTTTGCAGAGGTAACTGGAGAAGAGAAGGGGTCTGCCTATTATGAACAGTAGCTGCAGCAGCAAAAGAAAGATGCCTATAGTATGGAGGTAGCATTTTCACTCTGCTCTATGACCAGTAGAGGGAAGGTATGAATACCATGTTTTGTTTAAAATGTTGTTTGCAATTAGGAGCCAGGGTACAGAAATAAAAGCAGGAGGTCTAGTAAAGTGAAGTGCTCTGCTATCTACACGTCATATTAAATGACATACCTTTTACTGCTGTGGTCCCTCAGCAGTAAAAAGCATTGCACTGATATTTAATCACAGCATGGACTTGTAAGGAAGAACACTATTATTTTTAAGGCAGATGTTATTCAGGTCATAGTGAAAAAAATCTGTCTACAGACTTTAGTTAAATGATAATATGTATAGCCTTAAACAACTTTAAGATGTGCAACCCTAAGCAAAATCTGTATCAAAGGAGGAATAAAGCAAAAACAACAGACCTGCATCTAAATCCTAACATTTCAGAAATATACTTGTTGGCTGCCCTGCTATCAAATTCAATGACCTCTCTTAGTATCCAATTGAGTATGAGATATTCTGTAGATGACTGCTAGATCTCTAGAAGACGACGACTCCACAGAGAAGGGAGAATTAAAAGTTAGAATTTTTAAGTAACATTCACCCATACAACCACCCTCACAAATGGTAATGTCTACCTATAATGCCTTTCTGAAAAATGGTGGTGACTTGGGAAGGAAGAGATCAAAAGCAACATGGCAGGGTTTTCAGGAAAGATATTTATGGATTAGGTTTTCAGTGTAATGCAAGAACCTCTGACTGCAGTCCTCTCAAACTCTAGAGGATTACAGCAAAGGTACATAAATGATTCTGTTTGTATTTATTTATTTTTATTTATTTAGGTGGGATGGACTTCAAAGGGTCATACAGTGCTAACGTTAGTAATAGTTTAACTTTAAGGACTATTAAAATCAATCATCAACAATTGCATGAACAGTATTTCTTCATCAGTGATTAACTTGAATACAACTGTATAAAGATCTGTCAGTAACAAACAGTGCAAGAGTGCTACCATTGTTTATTACTATGATTATAAGAGAGAGAAACAGTTAATGAATTTAGAGACTGGACATCTACAATGGGATAACACCGCTGGGCGCCACAGTGCTGCAGTGGTTACTGTTGCTGTTACATTGCTCCAGGGTCCAGGGCTTGATACATGGACCACATGTTAGATATAGTTTATGTCTGACCTTACTAACATTTCCCCCACTGGCTTCCAGTTTTTACCTGCTCCTTTTAACTTACTCACTCCTCACAGCAGGTAGATCCTGGCATGCCCATTCACCAAGCAAGCTGGGAGAGGAACATTTCATGTAGATATCAGGTACAAGTTTCTGTTTAAGGCAAGAATCAGGGCTGTATGTGGTCTAGTATACTGCAGTCGCAAAGTTTGCTATATTTTTCCTAGTAATTCAAAGCGCATGTGGTCCCTCTACTACCAGCAGATATTAGCTTGAATCCTATGGTGCAACCACTGTATGTCATACTACTGGCCTTCACAAGGTAGAATGCTAACAACCATATGTCCTCTTCCACCAACACCTGACATAACAGAATTTGCCATCAGTCACTCAATCCGACTTCTCCTCTGTCAATTCTGGGGTAGTAGTACACACATCTGTGGTGATTTGCCTCTTTCTGCTTGTCAGCACATTCATAAAGAACTGTTTCAGGGACCATGGAAGTGAAGAAAGACTTTTTTCAAGCTTGAAAAACTGCTGAATTGCAGAAACAATTCTGATGCAAATAAAAAGTGATGTCTTATCCAAAGAAAAGTTGTAGATAAAAATGATGGTGACTTCTAAGCCACCACAAATTTCACAATTAGCAGCAGGAAAATAAATGAGAAGGACCTCCTTTTTCTCTGTGGGTATTTTTCTGTTGAATTTGACAAATTCAAGCAAAGGATACAAGAAGAATGCCATGGCATCCCTGCAAATGGGAACAGCAATGAAAAAGCAATTAGGTGTGAATGGACAATCTACTGTGATAATATTTGTTGCCACTAAAGTTTGAGTGAGACAGTCTCTGTGCTTGGTGATGGCAGTGGCTTATGTCAGGAATGTTTTATAAAGCAGATACTAAAAAATAAACTCATTATAACAAAATAATAAATTATATTTAAAATTATTTTTCTTATTACAGACTGGCCATTCAGCAAGCTCTGGGTAACACTTCAGTCACATGTTAGCAGATTAAAAGGAAGCTAGTGGTATTTACTGATTAAAGATAAAGCCTTTTTGAATTTTGATACAAACACTTCTAGCAAATTAGCTGATAAACAAGGGGCAAGGAAGCAATCAAAAAAGGTGTTACCCCACCTCAATTTCACAGATGCTTACTAGAAATCACATGCTCAAAAGTCCCATTATAACACGTACAGTGAAAGTGTACTATTACAAATGAAACTACAATTATCAAACAAGAGCAGTTTCTTTGCATTCGTTGCTTGCTGCAATTCTGGCATTCAGAAAAGGCAGCAAATTATACAAGACAACATCCTTAGGAATACAGACTGCACAATTGTCATTAAAACAGAAAATGTGCATTCACAGAAGGTATTCCAGGTTTAGAAAATGTCACAGGGAAGCAGAAGTAGTAATGACAGCAGCACACAGCCAGAAAAGGAGAGTCATAAAGTAAGGAAACGTGTAGAATAAGATTATCCTAAATTGTAGCGTTATACATACAAACTCTAACAAAACAAACCCATGTCTAAGAAATCTCTGTTATATAGCAGCGTATGTATGTATGACAAATGCTGGTTACATGGCATACAGATCCCTAGTCATCTCTGCAATGTGGACAAACGAGACAGAAAATCGCTTCAATTAACCAGCCAAATCTTAACAGGAAATCGGAAAATAAAAACTAGCAGAAAATATAGAGACAGAAACATAGGCCTATAAAAAAAGTACAGTTTTGTACCTACCATAAATGTAGATGTTCGAGGATCCACATTGCTGCAGTCATAACCTGTGGGTAGTCCGCTGTCCTCGGTCGGCCCGAATACCAAAGGGTTAGGCTGGCTTCGGTCATGGGCGCCCGGAGCTGACGTCAGTACGTAGTAGTACTTAAGCGCATGACCGACGCCATATTCTCAGTCTTTCTTGCCCCAGATGTCAGAAGGCCTTAAAAAGAAAAGGCCAGAGCCATAAAGGAGAAAAATAACAATTATCCCCAAGTAATAATAACAACAACAACCACAACCCCAAACCAAAGCAGGGAAGGAGGGAGGGAAAATAGGACTGCAGCAATGTGGATCCTCGAACATCTACATTTATGGTAGGTACAAAACTGTACTATGTTCTTCGTCTCACATTGCTGCAGTCATAACGTGTGGGTAGAATCCCAAAGCAAAGGAAAAGGGAGGCTGGTAAAACTAAAAAGCATTAGGGGCTGCTAACATGCCCTGTAAGACTGCAGTGGCAAACCCAGCCCTGGACTTGGAGAAAAGAGGGAGATGATAATTCTTAGTAAAAGTATGAACTAAACTCCAAGTAGCTGCTTCCAAAATGTCCTTAGTAGCTACACCCCTCAAAAAAGCGGAATGAGGTCTAATCCCAGCAGGAACATTCTTCCCATGATGAGAATAACAAAAAGCAATGCAATTACCAATCCACTTTGAAATAGTCTGCTTTGAAACAGCTTTCCCTTGTGAACCCAAAGCAAAAGTAACAAATAACTGTTGAGTCTGCCTGAACTCCTTAGTTCTGCTCAAATAATAACGTAACTGCCTGTGTATATCCAAAGAATGCAAGATTTTTTCCCCCTTATTTTCCTTCCTTCTGGATGCACGGTATTATCGGAGTGACAGTGTCCAAATCGTGGCAGTGTTGAGTCCATACACTTTTGAGATACCATTGTAGCTTCCTCATATGCAGTTTGGCATTGGGAAGTACCAGAATGCAAGATGCCATGAACCCCAAGGCTTGAAGGACTGTCCTTGCAGTCAGCCTGGACCGTACTGATAATTGCTGGAAGTAGAGGTGAAGAGTTCTTTGTTTGTCCGGGGTCAGAAAAGCCATCTGAGAGGCTGTATTCAGTCTCACACCCAGAAAGCACATGTCCTGAGAGGGTACTAGACTGGACTTTATTTCGTTCACAGAATACCCTAGGCATCTTAAAACTGCCATCACATACTGTAGCTGTTGAAGTAACTTGTCTTTGTTTTGAGCAAGAATCAAGCAGTCGTCCAGATAAGGATAAATTTGTATTCCCCTCAATCTTAAGTAAGCTATTACAGGAGCCAGAACCTTTGTGAACACCCTGGGCGCAGTAGATAAACCAAAGGGCAATGCAGAGAACTGATAATGAGAAGTACCAGCCCGAAAACGCAGGAATCTCCTGCAGCTGGGCCTGATAGGAATGTGAAGATAGGGTTCTTTGAGATCCAGAGTTACCATCCAGTGCTCTTTTCCTAGCAGAGGCAGAAGTTGTTGTAATGTTAACATCTTGAACTTTGGAATGTCTAGGTATGTATTGAGAATGGACAAATCCAGAATTGGCCTCCAGGTGTTTCCTTTCTTTGGCACTAGGAATAGACGAGAATAAAACTCTAGGCCTTCTTCTGACGAAGGTACCACCTGGATTGCCCCCAGCTGTAAAAGCAAAGAAATTTGATCCTGAGCCTCCATCCTTTGCTGAGGAGGTACATCTGGCATGCCGCTGAAAGGGGGAAAAGTGTGAAAATAAAACTTGTAACCTTGCTTTATTATATCCAACACCCATTTGTCCTGGGTGACCAAATGCCAATTTTGTGTGAAAAGTGCCAACTTTCCTCCTAGAGGAGCTGCCAGAAGAGAAGGGTCCGGCAGCTGAAGATACAGGTCATTGGGTCTGTTTACGAAAAGGTTGACCCCTGCCCTCACCAGAAGATTGTGCAGGAGAACTCCAAGTCCTAGGTCTGAAAGAACCCTGAGCGTGAGCCCTGCCCCTACCACGTCGAGACCTGCCCTTAGACTGAAAATCCGAAGAAGGGTAAGACCATCCTCTTGCAGGCCAATTCCTGCTAAACTTAGGGGGCTGCACTTGCAAAAATTCCTTAACTGTCTGCATAGACTTAGCTTTGTCTTCCATCTTTTTCAAAACTGACTCCACCGGGGAACCAAAAAGAACTTCAGATTGAAGGGGAGCATCCAAAATCCGAGCTTTAACATGCTCTGACAAATTTTGATCCTTAAGCCAGGCATGTCTACGAATAACTGAACCAGTAGCAGCCACCCTGGAAGAAGCCTGAAGAGCATCAAAGCCACACTGCAAGGAATGTTTACCAACTTGATCTGAAGCATGAACTAAGTCCTGCAATTCCTTACCACTGTATACCCTCAGCTAAAGCATCTACCTTAGCTTTCAATTGACCTATCAGAAAGTTCTGATATTTCAGCATATGGAATTGGCAATTTAAAGCCCTCATAGCTAACGTAGAAGAGGTGTACACTTTTTTACCCCACCTATCCAACGCTCTAGAATCTTTATCCAAAGGTACTGGATTCTTAACCACAGAAGTCCTGACACCCTTAGGCCCTTGAATAATAGTTTCCGGATCAGCTCTAGGGCTCTTGAACAAATATTTATGTGCCTTTGGAACTCTGTAATACCTGTCTGGCTTGACAGGGGCAGGGGGTAAAGAATCAGGATTAAGGGAAGCTTCAGAAAAAACATCCTGAACAACATCTAAAACAGGGGGAATAGCCAAAGGTCTATGCTGTGGCAAAAACAAAAATTCTCTAAGCCTCTTACGAGACTCTGAAAAATCCTGACCTTCCCACTTGAAATGCTCCCTCATGGAATGCAAGGTTTCAGAAAAGGAAAAATCCTCTGGAGGTGAAGCAGAAGGACAGGAATCCTCTGCATCCGAATCAGAATAGGGAGGAAAATCCTGAATATCTTCAGCTGAAGACTCAGAGTAATCTGAGGAATGCTCCATTCCCTCTAAATCTGCCTCCACCCTAGGCCTCTTCTCTGGAGGTGGCATAGAACCCCTGATCAAAGTAATCAAATCCTCTGCCATTTTCAACATATGTTTTTTAGGAACAGCACCCGAAGAACCAGAACTGTGTCCCGTACCAGAAACACCTGGTCTAGCCTTAGCAGGGCCTTTAGTGACTGAAGTAGAAGGCCTAATAACCTTTTGTAAGGATGGAACCACAGAAACTTGAGAGGCACCCTCGGCCTGACCTAACTCCTGAGAGGCCAACTCCTGTAAAAGTAAAAGTTCCCCCTGGGATTCAGCCGAGACCTCGGCTGGATCCACAGATTCAACCGTAGATTCCATAGAACCGGCGTCCATAACGGGCAACTCCTCCGGTTTAGACCTTAAAGATTTATCTTTTCGCTTTTTAGCGGTAGCGGGCGTCGGAGGATCCGACGGCATGTTGTAGTTACACCGCTTACCGAAAACAAGCCTAGCACAGTCTAATCTGCGTTTAATGGTGCGCTTATTAAATCTAGCGCAAAAGCGACACTCGACTACGTCGTGCTCAGGCCCTAAGCAAGGAATACAGAGAGAATGATAGTCCCTATGAGGTATCTGTTTCCCACAAGAAATAAAATTATTAACTTTTTCTGACATCCGGATTAACTGAGGCAAGAAAAGACAAAAATTTTCCCCAACGGGGTACTTAGCCCAACTTGGTCTTTGGTCTGAAACTCGAAATCTGAAAATTTCAGAACGCCGAATGGCACTTGCAAACGCTGCTTCTGCTTCGGACCACGCGGCAAGAAAGACTGAGAATATGGTGTCGGTCATGCGCTTAAGTACTACTACGTACTGACGTCAGCTCCGGACGCCCATGACCGACGCCAGCCTAACCCTTTGGTATTCGGGCCGACCGAGGACAGCGGACTACCCACAGGTTATGACTGCAGCAATGTGAGACGAAGAACATCAAGATCCTCCAACAGCAAGCAGAGATCAGTAATGGCCCACTAGAAAGCTGAAGATAAAGTGTGAGAAACAGGTGATAGAAGCCCAGTGGCTATCAACACATTCAGTATCCCAGTAACTAGCGACCCACCTTTTGCAATTCTAAGCATTTCTCAAAATCAGCCATAATGTCTCCTAGCAACACATTTGTTTTACTGTGAACTATTTCATTTTAGCTCTAAATATGCATTCCCAACACGGTGATAATTAGCCCTAGTATTAAATACAAAAACAATAACACTGGGTACTCATAAATAGTCACCCCCAACTGTACACCTCTGGTACCTTCCTTAATGGCCTATGCGATCACCTTCTCACATATGTAATTAAGCACAAAAAGTACAGTTTTGTACCTACCATAAATGTAGATGTTCGAAGATCCACATTGCTGCAGTCATAACCTGTGGGTAGTCCGCTGTCCTCGGTCGGCCCGAATACCAAAGTATTAGGCTGGCGTCGGTCATGGGCGCTCAGATCTGACGTCAGTGCGCCATGGTATTAAAGCGCATGACCGACGTCATATCCTCAGTCTTTTCTTGCACCAGATGTCAGAAGGCCCTAAAAAGAAAGGCCACAGCCAAAAATAGAAAAACCTCCAAAACCCATGTACAAACAACCTCTACCACCCAAACCATACAACCAATCCAAACTACAGAGGGGAAGGAGGGAGGGTAAATTGGACTGCAGCAATGTGGATCTTCGAACATCTACATTTATGGTAGGTACAAAACTGTACTATGTTCTTCATCTCACATTGCTGCAGTCATAACCTGTGGGTAGAATCCCAAAGCAAAGGTAAAGGGAGGCTGGCAAAATCATAAAGCATTGGGAGCTGCTAACATGCCCTGTAAGACTGCAGTGGCAAATCCAGCCCTAGATTTGGAATAAAGAGGGAGATGGTAATGTTTAGAAAAAGTGTGCACTGAACTCCAAGTAGCTGCTTCCAAAATATCTTTAGTAGCTACACCCCTTAAAAAAGCAGTAGAAGTGGCAGTAGCCCTAGCGGAATGAGGTCTGATTCCAGCCGGAATCTCCTTACCATGATGAGAATAACAAAAAGCAATACAATGGCCAATCCACTTAGAAAAAGTTTGTTTTGAAACAGGTTTCCCCTGAGAGGCCAACGCAAAAGAAACAAATAACTGTTGAGACTGTCTGAACCCTTTAGTCCTGCTCAAATAATAACGCAACTGCCTGTGAATATCCAAAGTGTGCAAAATTTTCTCCCCTTTATTTTGGGGATCAGCATAAAAAGTAGGCAAATGAATAGATTGGTTCAAGGCCACATTTGAAACCACTTTAGGCATAAAAGTAGGGTTAGTACGCAGAGATACCCTGTCCTTATGAAAAATCAGGAAGGGTTCAACTGCCATTAGAGCCTGTAATTCAGATACCCTTCTAGCAGACGTAATGGCCAACAAAAAAGCAGTCTTCCAAGACAAAAACTTTAACTCAGACGTAGCTGCAGGTTCGAAAGGAGGTAAAGTAAGCTTTTCCAACACAAAATTGAGATCCCAGGAAGGAGTAGGAGCTCTACGCGGGGGTCTTATGTTCTTTGCCCCTCTAAGGAATTGCTTAAACAAAGGATGAGAGAATAATGGTGGGTCACAGTCATAGTGAGCAGAAATGGCTGCAGCATGAACTTTTAGAGAGGAGAAAGACAAACCCTTGTCTAATAATTCCGTAAGATATTGAAGAGAAACACTCAAATCAGGCCTGGAAACATCAAAGCTCTTTGCTTTGCTCCAAATAAAAAATCTCCTCCATTTATCAGCATAAACTTTCCTTGTACTAGGCCTTCTGGCCTCCAAAATAACATTCAAAACTTGTTGAGGAAGCTGCGACCCTCCAGGTTCTAGAACAGAATATGCCAGGCTGTTAGATGCAGGGACTGAATCCTGACATTGCGGAAATGATTGCCTGCCTGAGACAAAAGGTGTGGAATTGAAGGCAAAGGCCAAGGAGGCTCCCGCACTAAACTCCTCAGCAGAGGGTACCAGTGCTGTCGAGGCCAATCTGGAGCTATTAGAATCATGGAGGGCTTGTCTTGTCTGACCTTCAAGAGCACCTTGGGAAGGAGAGGCAGAGGAGGAAAGGCATAGACGTGAAGATTGCTCCAACTGAATGATAGAGCATCCACTTTCCAAGCTGTTGGATGAAACATCTTTGTGCAAAACTTTGGCAACTGGAAATTTAGTGGAGAAGCGAACAGATCTATGTCTGGAGTCCCCATATCACTGTCAACTGTCGAAATACATGAGGATCCAATTTCCACTCGTGGGGATCCACCATCTGTCTGCTCAAAACATCTGCTAAGGAGTTCTGTGCTCCCGGCAGAAACCTTGCCTGAAGAGTGAGGTGCAAACTGAGAGCAGTCTCCCACAAAATCATAGCTTGCCTGCAAAGAGGGTACGAATGGGTTCCCCCTTGCTTGTTGATGTACCACATGACAGTTGTGTTGTCTGTTTGAATCAACACTTGTCCTGGGTGAAGTAGATCCTTGAAAGCCATCAATGCAAATTGGACTGCTAACATCTCCTTCAAGTTGATATGTAAATGTTGAAGTCTGGCAGGCCACGTGTCTTGAACCCATTTTCCATTGAGGTGAGCTCCCCAAGCCTTGTCCGAGGCATCTGTCGTTAAGATCTGACTCGCCTCTGGTCGTGTCACAGAGAGTCCCTTGTTTAGGTGACATTCCTGAGCCCACCACAAAAATTCCTTTTGAATGCAAGGTATTATCTGAATGACAGTGTCCAGATTGTGGCAGTGTTGCGTCCATACATTTTTGAGATACCATTGTAGCTTCCTCATATGCAGTTTGGCATTGGGAAGCACCAGAATACAAGATGCCATGAACCCCAAGGCTTGAAGGACTGTCCTTGCAGTCAGCCTGGACCGTAGAGACAATTGTTGGAAGTAAAGTGTAAGGTTTCTTTGTTTGTCCGGGGTCAAAAAAGCCATCTGGGAAGCTGTATTCAGTCTCACACCCAGAAAGCACATTTCCTGAGAGGGTACTAGACTGGACTTTGTTTCGTTCACAGAATACCCTAGGCACCTTAACACTGCCATAACATACTGTAGATGGTGAAGTAGCTTGTTTTTGTCTTGAGCAAGAATAAGGCAATCGTCCAAATAAGGATAAATTTGTATTCCTCTTAACCTTAAGAAGGCTATTACTGGAGCCAGAACCTTTGTAAACACCCTGGGCGCAGTAGATAAGCCAAAGGGCAATGCAGAGAACTGATAATGTAAAGTCCCAGCCCGAAAACGCAGGAATCTCCTGCAACTGGGCCTGATAGGAACATGAAGATAAGCCTCTTTGAGATCCAGAGTTACCATCCAGTGATCTTTGCCCAACAGAGGCAGAAGTTGTTGCAACGTCAACATTTTGAATTTTGGAATGTCCAGGTATGTGTTGAGGATAGATAAATCCAAAATTGGCCTCCAAGTGTTTCCTTTCTTTGGTACAAGAAACAGGCGAGAATAAAATCCCAGGCCCACTTCTGACGGAGGGACCTGCTGTATAGCCCCCATTTGAAGAAGTAAAGAAATCTGTTTGTGAGCCTCTACCCTTTGCTGAGGAGGAACGTCTGGCATGCCTTTGAAAGGAGGCAATGTATGGAAATAAAACTTGTAGCCTCGGTCTATAATGTCCAACACCCATTTGTCCTGGGTGACTAAAAGCCAGTTTTGCTTGAAGAGTGCCAACTTTCCTCCCAAAGGAGCTGCCAGACAGGAAGGATCTGGCAGCTGAAGATGCAGGTCATTGGGCCTGTTTACGAAAGGACTGGCCCCTGCCCTCACCTGTAGATTGTGCAGGGAACTCCATGTTCTAGGCCTGAAAGAACCCTGAGCTCTGCCCCTACCACGTCTAGATCTACCCCTAGACTGTAAATCAGAAGAAGGATAAGCCCATCCCTTAGTAGGCCAATTCCTGCTAAACTTAGGGGGCTGCACCTGCAAAAAATCTTTAACAGTCTGCATAGACTTAGCCTTGTCTTCCATTTTCTTTAAGACAGACTCCACAGGAGTACCAAACAAAACTTCAGACTGCAAAGGAGCATCCAAAATTCTAGCTTTAACATGCTCTGACAAGTTCTGATCCTTAAGCCAGGCGTGCCTGCGAATAACTGATCCAGTGGCAGCCACCCTGGAAGAAGCCTGTAAAGCATCGAAACCACACTGCAAAGAATGCTTACCCACCTGATCAGAAGGCATGAACCAAATCCTGTAATTCCTTACACTCTATGCCCTCTGCCAAAGCATCTACCTTAGATTTTAACTGAGTAAGGAGAAAATTCTGGTACTTCAACATATGAAACTGGCAATTCAAAGCCCTCATTGCTAGAGTGGAAGAGGTATACACTTTTTTACCCCACCTATCCAAAGCTCTAGAATCTTTATCCATAGGAACTGGATTCTTTACAACAGAAGCCCTGACACCCTTAGGTCCCTGGCTAATAGTTTCTGGGTCAGCCCTTGGGCTCTTATACAGATATTTATGAGCCTCTGGCACTCTGTAATACCTATCTGGCTTAACAGGCGCAGGAGGCAAAGAGTCTGGATTAAGAGAAGCCTCAGAGAAAACATCCTAAACAACATCCAAAACAGGAGGCATAGCCAAAGGCCGATGTTGTGGTAAAAACAAAAATTCCCTAAGCCTCTTTCGGGAATCTGAGAAATCCTGACCTTCCCATTTAAAATGCTCCCTCATAGAATGCAGGGTTTCTGAAAAGGAAAAATCCTCTGGAGGAGAAGCAGAAGGACTAGAATCCTCTGCGTCTGAAGCAGAATAAGGAGGAAAATCCTGAATGTCTTCAGCCGAAGACTCTGAATAATCTGAAGCCTGTTCCAAACTTTCCACCTCTGGCTCCACCCTAGGCCTCTTATCTGGAGGGGGCATAGAACCCCTGATTAAAGAAATCAAATCTTCTGCCATTTTAAGCATGTGTTTTTTAGGCACAGAACCTGCAGAACTAGGACTGACACCTGAGGAAGGCAAACCAGGCCTGACCTTGGAAGGTACCTTAGAGACAGAAGGAGAAGGCCTAACCACCTTAGGCAAAGAAGGGAGTACAGCAACCTGAGAGGCCCCCTCAGCCTGACCTGACTCCTGAGAGGCCACATCTTGCAAAATTAACGGCTCCCCCTGAGACTCAGCTGAAACCTCGGCTGGATCTACAGATTCCATCGTAGTTTCTAAAGAACCGGCGTCCGGAACGGACGACTCATCCTGCTTGGACCTTAACGATTTTTCTTTGCGCTTCTTCGCGGTAGCGGGCGTCGGAGGATCCGACGGCATATTGTAATTACACCGCTTACCGAAGACAAGCCTGGCGCAATCTAACCTACGTTTAATGGTGCGCTTATTAAATCTAGCACAAAAGCGACACCCGACTACGTCGTGCTCAGGCCCCAAACAAGGAATACAAAGAGAGTGGTAATCTCTATGCGGTATCTGTTTCCCACAAGAAATACAATTATTCACTTTTTCTGACATCCGGAATTAACTGAGGCAAGAAAAAACAAAAATATTCCCCAACGGGGTACTTAGCCAACTTGGTTTCGGTCTGAAACTCAGAATACGAAAATTTCAGAACGCCGAACGGCACTTGCAAACGCTGCTTCTGCTTCGGACCATGCGGCAAAAAAAGACTGAGGATATGACATCGGTCATGCGCTTTAATACCATGGCGCACTGACGTCAGATCTGAGCGCCCATGACCGACGCCAGCCTAATACTTTGGTATTCGGGCCGACCGAGGACAGCGGACTACCCACAGGTTATGACTGCAGCAATGTGAGATGAAGAACATCCATTAATTCCCAATAACCTTACTCAGAAAGGTTAGAAACAATAAAAACTTTGACCCTGCCAAATTCCAACAAGAACTAAACTCATGTAATTGGTCTATTCTAAAACACCTCCCCTTAGAGGAAGCAGTAGCATACTTTAACAACAAATTCCTTGAGATCCTTTTTTTGCATGCACCTGTTCGTTCAAAGAGAACCAAGGCAAAAACTGCGCCATGGCTTTCTATAGAGTCTAAACTCAAAACTACCCTTAGAAACAAAGCATGAGCTTTATGGCGTTCTTCTAAAGACTCTCAAGATCACATTAAATACAGGCAATCCAGGAACGAAACCAAAAAAATCAATTTTACAAGACAATAAACAATACTACTGTAATTTACAGACAGTAAATCAAAATAACCCCCACAAGTTTTGGGCAGGTTTAAATAATCTACTACATCCTGGACAAACTTCAACCCCATTCCCTGCTGCTACTATTGATAAAACCCCTGAAGATGTTTCTGATAGTTTTAACCAATTCTTTACTGAGACAATTCAAGCCCTAGCTAGCCAACTACCTCCTAGCTCCCCGGGTCCTGAAAGTAGCACCCCTAGAAACCTACTTGCGTTCAGCTTCCAACCAGTTGCCATTTCACTTATCCGTACCTTGATCAAAAAATTAAAACCCACTA
Source organism: Protopterus annectens (assembly GCF_019279795.1). NCBI lineage: Eukaryota > Metazoa > Chordata > Ceratodontiformes > Protopteridae > Protopterus > Protopterus annectens. The sequence goes on from NC_056743.1 coordinate 1,594,142,842, forward strand.
CACTTTCTGCTGATCAACTCCCTGCCGAGTACCTACAAAAATCATCTGATGCTATTGCTTAACCAGTCTCAATACTAATCAATCGAACCATAGTAGAAGCTAAAATTCCCACCATCTGGAAAATATTCTATGTAATCCCACTTCACAAAGGAGGCAGCTCTACTGAATTCTCCAATTATAGGCCAATAGCTATACTCTCTCCACTTGCAAAGATTATGGAAAAATGTATTCACGGACAACTCATGCACCACCTAATCCAGAATCGCCTTATGGCAGACACTCAGCATGGCTTCCGTCCTCATCACAGCACTACTTCAGCCCTCCTAGCCTTTACCAACACCATAAACCATAACCGCAACAATAATTATATATCCTCAGCCCTCTTTTTCGATCTTTCCAAGGCATTCGATATGGTTGATCACCAACTTTTAATCCACACCCTGCAAACATTTTGTCTAGATACTGGAGCCCTCCAATGGTTTCAATCCTACCTGAATGGTCGACAGCAGGCTGTCCTCTGGCAGAACAAACTCTCTAACCTTCTACCTAACACCCTTGAAGTACCACAAGGCTCTATACTAGGGCCCTTGCTGTTCTCCATCTTTATTAATGACCTTTATACTGTCATCCCAAAAGTCAGCTGTATCCAATATGCTGATGACTCTACTCTGATTTGCTCAGCCACATCTCCAGTAGAGTTATGGTCAGCTACCCAGACCACCTTTAATCCAATAGAAAACTAGCTTTCTGAACATCGTCTGATCCTAAATACCAAAAAAACTAAAATGCTGTTATTTTCACCAACACGTGGGTCTACCGCTTTCACCTTTATTATAAAATCAAATGATGGCACAATAATCTTCCCTGACCCATCTACAAAACTATTAGGTGTCATCATAGACAATAATCTAAAATTTGACCTACATGTTAACCAAACTATCAAAACCATCAATAAAAAACTAAAGTCACTTTACAGAATAAAAGCCTTCCTAACCCCTCCAGCTAAAATTGCCATAGCTTGCTCTCACCTTCTTTCAACCCTTCTGTATGCATCCCCTCTACTCTTGAATTTAAACAAGACTGTCCTTAACAAACTCTCAATTTGCTACAACCACATTGCCAGGTTTGCCACTGGGCTGCCTTTTAGGACACATCATTGCATCAATCTAAATCAGCTTGGGTGGCTTGAACTACCCAGCCTAATCCAGTATAACCAACTGATTATGGCCTATAAAATCCTCTATAATCCGGACAATACTCCTGCACTTAAAAATATTATCACCCCTATAACAATCCTAGACAGCTTTGATCCTCTAACAAACTACTAATTCAGACTAGCAAAATTAATAACACAGCCGGTGATTCTCTCTTTGCAAACTCTGTAAGTAGATCCTGGAACTCACTTCCAGCTGATATTACCTTACTTTCCACCTTAGGTCAATTTAAAACTAGACTCAAACAACATTTGTCACTTAACTGGCTATGTCAATGTATCAAGCCTGGCTAACTCTCTCTAGAATGTGTAAAAATCTGTTAACCGGTTTACTGTGTAATTTACTTTAATCCTGACTTGTGCTCAGGATTAACTGTAACCTGTGGAACTTGTTTAACTTGCTTACTTATGTAATCTCTGTAAATAGTCTGTTTGTAATATGTAATGCTGGTATTATGTTATGCTGTATCTGCTTACCCTTGGAGCTTTTCTCCCCGGGCATCTGCTGAAAATGGACATACATCCAGTCGGACTATCCTGGTCAACAAATGTAAAATAAAAATAAATAAATAAAAATAAAATAAATTGTAAAATGTTCACAGTAACAGTAGACCTTTGAGGAAGACACTACCACAGTAGTATTAACACATGGGCTTTTACTCAACAACATGGGTCATGATTTAGACAGTTTTTCTAAGCTACCGAACATTCCCCTACATAAGACTAATATCTCCCTGAAGCAAAACCATCCTAACTCTTAGAAATGTAATCTGATCTGTAAAACCTGGTAAATGTATGGACTACAGACCATATGGCTGCTTCTCAGGACTGCTGCTACTGAAATTCTACAATAACGGCCTACTCTTCAACGAAAGAGACCCAATGGACCTCTGTTATATTAAAAAAAAACACCTATGCAGATAATTATCTAGCCAAAAATATTTTTTTGTTAAACTGAGTGCCAATTTATTATAGTAAAGAACACAAAAACTGTGGCTTGCTTCCCTGTTTAATTCTTGAAATGCAAGCAAACTGGTCTCCTCGGGCATCCATGTGGACTAACTACTCACCTTGAGTCTTTGGATGAGGATAAAAGGAAAGAGGCTATGTCTTCTGATTCATGTCAAATTCCACTGTAATTTTATGCATAAAAGACCAGTTACTAAAGCTACATTTTCCTAGTGAAACATTACACAAGTGTCTGAAAACAAAACAGCCTGCCACACTGAGACTCCTTGTTGAGGTTACAGCCAGAAAGAGGCTTATTTTAGGATACATTTTTGGAGGGGTGCTGTTAAGGTGAACTGCTGTATTTTAACAAATATCTTCATGATTGGATAAAGGTAGCACTGGATCCTAAGGAAAGCATGACAAAGCAGTACACAGTGTAAGTCTTGAGGGGAGAAAAGTGCAATCCTTTATACAGCAAATGTGAAAGCCAACACAAAGCATTCATCAGCTTATCATGGAGAAGCATCAAATGATTGAGCTTCTTCACAAACAGATGCACTGAAGCATTTGTACCAGTCCAGGGTAAACATAATGACAAGTTTAAACTAAATCCATATGATGGAACTACTTCATCAAAAACTTTATAACAAAAAGAAAAAACTCGAGGCCATCATTAAAATATGTCCACTTCATCATTATAAAAGGGATTTAAAACTGGTAAGTCAGTCTCAAATGTATCATTAGGAAATATAAGGCAAACTATGAACTTAGAATTGCAATTATTTCAAAAGACAACCATAATACCTTCTTCAGCTACAGTAGGAAGATTATAAGTAATATACAATTCTATATTGAACGTATTTCATACAGTACCTGCTTCTCTGACTCCAGAGTCATTGCTAATATTCTTGCAGACAAATTTTCTTCCAACTTCACTTCAACCACCCTTTCCTCTCCTGCGATCATTTGGACCAAGTCCTTTTGGCACTTTCATAAATGAAAAATAGTACTCCTATGGATCCTGCCAATATCCCTGCATACCTTCTGAGAACTGTAAAGTCCCACTTAAGAAAACCCCTCCATCAAATGCTCAGCCTGAGTTTCCCCAATGGTTATGGCCCCAAGGTTTGGAGACTGTCAGTTGTGGTGCTCTTACTTAAAGGTGGTCCCTCTAATGACCATGGGAATTACAGACCTATTAACATATTAGTTTTATTTGCAAAAAGCTTTAGAATGTATTATAGCTGAACAAATAAGCAATACAGGTGATCTTATATCCCTGGATAAACATGAGTTTGGCTTTATAAAAGGCAGATTGTGCCTGCTCAACATGGTTCTTAATACTTCAGAGTTCTTAGAAATTCTTACAGTTCTTAGAAGGGGCCATGGATAAGGGGCATGCAGTCTACACTTCTTATCTAGTATTTGCCAAGGCCTTTGACACCACCCCCCACGCTGGGATTATTGACAAACTCTCCAAACTGAACATTAACCCATACATATTTCACAGAATTTTTAACTGGTTGTCTTGCAGAACCCTTTCCGTTAATGTTGTGGGAATTTGCTCTAGACTGAAAAATTTCACTAACAGTATCCCTCTAGGCTCTGCACAGCTTATCCTTCACGGCATGTCCTCAAAGTCCAAAGAAATTATAATTCCACCTTATATTCATCCCTTATTCAGCCCATCATTGAATATAATGCACCTTCAGCATCTAACTCATCAAGCACCTAAACCAGTTTGACAGACTCCAAATTTTTCTCACCAAAAAGATCTCAGGTCTCAGTACCCTCAGTTACTCAAAAAGACTAAAAGCTCTATCACTCTATTCATACAGACTCCTAAGCAGTGACCTTTTTTTAGCTTTCTACATTTTTAATGACCCATCCCCTCTATGGATTCCTTCACTCAAACAGAACAGTGGTGAAGCAAACACTTATACTAGAGACCTAAATCTAAAATGCATCAACAAGATCAGAGGGCATGACAGATACCTAACCTAATGTATATCCCATTTCTGGAATAGGCTGTTCTTAACTATCAAGCAGAGTACTTCCCTAGCAACCTTTAAAACCAGTCTGGAAGACTGGATGGGTGACCGCAAATATGTGGAGAAAGCCTACATAATTTGCGTCACTGCTCATTTTCCATGAGCACTTGTTGATGAGACTGAGCTTCCTGGTGGTCTCTTTTGGCAGTAAACTTAAGAACCTACAAACCTATGGGCTGCTCAACCTCCAAACAACAGGCGGACACCATCAGACACTGATGAGAAGATTCAAGACTAAGGAATCCAGCTAAAATCTTGGCCCTATGTCTGATCATGCTAGAGTTAAAGAGGGCACAAAAGCAGCAACTAGGTACATTGTGATCTAGGCCTAAACAGGTGACACAAAGCGAGTTATTTACTTTATCTGATGTGAGTTTAAGGCAAAGAAAGGAGTTCCCCGACAGGGGACTTATCTTTCCAATGACTTCTCTATGGTGCAAATTGGCCGATGCACTGAAACACTGCTTCGGGCTCCGACAGCAAGAAAAGACTGATTTCCATGATGTAGGCTGGCTCCCTATGTACCCACACGTACTGACGTCAGTTAGAGCATCTTCCAGCCTTAGGAGGAGGAAATACTTTTCGCTGGTAGTTGGGCCAGCCAAGGCTTTCACGGCAGTAAATCACACAAGTCGGGACCGCACAGTGAAACACAAAGAACATCTGGACAGCCATCTCCATGAGAAAAAAGAACTAGGTCTGCCCTGGCCAGTATGGCGCAATGAATATTATCTGAATTCTTCCTCTTCTTGTTTTTATGAAGACCTTTCAATCATAAGAGTATGAGGAAATGCATAAGGGCAGCTTCCCTCATATTTTCTTGCAAGAGCTTTCAGAGACAGAGATTTTGAAATACTCTTGGGTTACAAAAAGATCCCAATTCAGATCCTTATTGAATGTCAACTCTTGAAAATTTTGTGGCTTGAGTTGCAGCTTTGGTGTACACAAACCAAGTTACTCAAATTAGCTGTCATTGTGTTGCTTTTACCTGGCACATAGACTGCAACTAAATCAAGGCCCATGGACAATGCCAGATCCCAAAGTTCCATTGTCACTCCACAAAGTCAGTTTGATCTTGTATTTTGCAGATTGTTCACAAAGGTTATACGACTTGAGTAATACTATGTTTCCCTTCAAATGACAGCTACGGCTATAAAACTATTTTAGTCTACTCAGCAATAATTGTGTCAAAAAGAATGGAGTGAAAATACTTCTGCATGACAAGTAAGAGGCACAGAAAATTGCAGAAAGTGTTAGAATGCAGCCGGACCAGACTGAAAGACTGGATGGTGGTGGTGGTGGTGGTAGGGGGGGGGGGGTTCTTGATCAGGAAAAGAGATGCAGTGGAAAATAGCACGCAAAAAGAGGAAAAGACCAGTCTCTCTCCACTGAGTCACCAGCCTCCAACAAAATTAAGCAACCCTGTGGGAATAAAAATATGGCCAACATAACATGCCCCATCAAGACTGCTTCTCCCTTGACAACCAGGGTTGCTAAACCAATCCGTGAAGAAGCATACTATCATAGTGGGTTGGAGCTTAGGAAAGAAGGGAACTCCTCAGTGTACAACTCCACAAGATGCATGCCAAGGTGGAAGTCAAGACAACCAGGGAAATAAGTAAAGGGGACTGAAAAATCATTGGATTTTTAACTCCACTGCAGCAGTCCACACATATGCTGAGTGATCCTGGTCGGAGATATTCTCTAGTTCATCCAATTCAGCTGATCAGCACTGGTGGACTTCAGAGGGCCTAGCTAAACTTAATAAAACCAATCTGGATGGACAGTAAGATGACTTTTTTATTATCAATAATTTTCTTTGTAAATCCAATTCTTATCCTATCGGCTGGTATTCTGGGGGACGTGGCTTTATGTACCTTTCTGTGTTTTACTTATACTGCCTTGAGTTTGAGGGGATAGGAAGGGACTTATTGATTTAAATACTGCAAGCAATATTTTATTTCTTGTTCTTTTCCTCAGTGACTCTAGGTGACTAGGTCTGATGATCTCCCAAGTAAGGTGAGCGAAGCTGTTAGTAGTTTTTTATTTCTCAACTGGTATTAGTGGTGGGTTGTTTACTGAAAATGACAGTGACTTCTCAGTTTAATATTGTAAATGTTTATATACATTTCAGTTGCATTCAGAGCTGTCTTTGAAAGTTCCGATCTTCTGCAAAGAGGTCTACTGGTGATATTATTGACAGTGAAGTATGTCAGTGTATGGAAACTCCGAGATTGACCAACCGGATGTACAAGTACTGAATTTGATGACAGAAAGTTAGTGTTTATACACAGTGTCTGGAATATGTTTCTAGTAATTCTATTCCAAAATATATATACTTTTTCCTCAAAGAACAATGCTTTGGTATAGTCTTCTTCCTTTTATGGTGGTTCCTGGATGTGTAATTTGCAGACTATAACCCAAGTACTTGTAACTTTCAGAGGGGAGTAATACAGTTCCCTGGTACCTTTTACTTCATTTCCTAGACTTTCTTGCCAGCCCTATGCCACAGCAGAACTGGTATACTATGTTTACGTTTGGGTTCACTGGTTCTTGAAATAGCATCTAAGGGGACTCTATGATCTCTAGCTTGGAAGGTAGCCTGGCAAACAGCATACTTGGGTGGGGTGGGGGTGGGGGGGCTAGCCTTCTAATTTTTGTGCAGGCACAACATCCTTCTCGTTGCCAGTGGGGGAAGCTAATGAGGATCCAATTAAGTTCCTTTCAAAGAATGTTGGGGGCAGTTCACAATCCAAAGAATTAAGAGGGGAAAGGGTGCAGATAGCTTGTTTGCAGGAAACAAAGTTGAAAATAAGAGAAGCTATTAAATTTCACTCTTGACAGTAACCAATAATTTTTGTAGATCACAAATCGGGATAGGGGAACAGGGGACGTCTTAAGTCATGTTTTAGAACACAATGTTTCACATATTCTCTTTTCAGGGTCATGGAAAAGTACAGTTTTGTACCTACCATAAATGTAGATGTTCGAGTGTTCACCCTGCTGCAGTCATCATACTAGGGTTATCCTGCTGTCAGGTGGTCCCGCAGTCGGCCCGAATTCCAAAGTCTTGGTCCGGCGTCAGTTGCTGTCGCTTCTTCCCTGACGTCAGTAAGCCAGGGGTATATAAGAGGCATCCAACGCCATTTTCTTCAGTTTTTCTTGCCCCAGATGTCAGGTGCCCCCAAAAGGTAGGCAAAAAAAAAAAAAAATATATATATATATATATATATATATATATATATATATATGTGTGTGTACACATGGCTATATAAAAATAAAACAAAACCCTTAGGTACAAGCAAATACACCACAGAGGTAGAATAGGATAAAGTGGTAGAGATAAGTTCAGCTAGTTCAGAGGGGATGGAGGGAGGGTAACCTGGACTGCAGAAGGGTGAACACTCGAACATCTACATTTATGGTAGGTACAAAACTGTACTATGTTCATCGTGTTACCCTGCTGCAGTCATCACACTTGGGTTGAATCCCAAAGCTAAGGAGGGGAGGTGGAGTCAAACAGGGTTAGAAGAAGCTAGTAGGCCCTGCAAAACTGCAGTGGCAAAACCAGCTCTAGTCTTAGAGTAAAGAGGTAAGTGATAGTGTTTGGTGAAGGTGTGCACTGAACTCCAAGTAGCAGCTTCCAGAATATCCTTGGTTGGCACTCCCCTAAGAAAGGCTGCTGATGTAGCTGTAGCCCTGGTGGAGTGGGACCTAATGTTAGCAGGTACTGGTTTCCCATGATGTGTGTAGCAGAAACGTATGCAATGTCCTATCCATTTAGAAATGGTCTGTTTTGAGATAGCTTTTCCTTGTGATCCTGTAGCATAGGCTACAAAGAGCTAGTCAGTTTTTCTGAAAGCCTTAGTTTTATCCAAGTAGTAACGTAATTGCCTGTGAATGCCCAAAGAGTGCAGGAGTCTTTCTCCTTTGTTCTGGGGATTTGGGAAGAAGGTGGGCAAGTGAATGGTTTGGTTTAGGGCCACACTGGATACCACCTTTGGCATAAAGGAAGGATTAGTTTGTAGAGAAACTCTGTCTTGATGAAAAATGAGGAAAGGCTCCACTGCCATTAGTGCCTGTAGCTCTGAGACTCTTCTAGCTGAGGTTATTGCTAGTAGTAGGACAGTTTTCCATGAAAGAAATTTTAAATCAGTTGAAAAAGCTGGCTCAAAGGGCAGCAGTGTAAGCTTTTCCAGGACAAGTTGAGATCCCAAGTAGGTGTTGGAGCTCTCCTTGGTGGTCTTAAGCTCTTAGCCCCTCTGAGGTACTGTCTTAGGAGTGGATGTGAAAATAAAGGAGGATCCGTGCTATAATGAGCTGAAATTGCTGAGGCGTGGATCTTAATAGATGAAAAGGAAAGTCCTTTGTGCAACATCTCAGTTAAATATTGTAGAATCTGGGGAATGTTCGGCTCCAGGGGATTTAGGCCTTTAGCCTGGTTCCAGGCGCAAAATCTTTTCCATTTGTCTGAATAGGCTTTTCTGGTGCTGGGCCTCCTGGCCTCCGGAATGACATCCGTAACAGCTTTGGATAAAGGTGTTGGTTGGTTGTTTAGGTAATTTGTCATGCAGCCAGGTTTAAAGTCTTGAGCTGGCTGTGTAGAATCAGATTGTCTCGCTGGGTAAGCAGGTGAAGAATTTGTGGCAAAAACCCATGGTGGGCCCTGGGCCATGTTCCTTAAAATTGGATACCAATGTTGGCGTGGCCAGTCTGGTGCAACGAGAATCATTTGTGGCCTCTCTAATCTGACTTTTAGCAGTACCTTTGCTAGAAGAGGCAGTGGAGGGAAGGCACACACTGTTAATGTTTTCCAACTGAATGAGAGGGCGTCCACTTTCCAAGCTAGTGGATGGAAGGTCCTTGTGCAAAATTTTTGAAGTTGGTGGTTGTGGGGGCTTGCAAACAGATCTATGTATGGGCGTCCCCATTTTTGAGCTATCATTGCAAATACTTGTGGATCTAGTTTCCATTCGTGTGGATCCATGATGTTTCTGCTTAGGTCGTCTGCCAATGTGTTTTTCTTTCCTGGCAGGAATTGTGCTTGTAATTGAACCTGGTAAGACAGTGCAGTGTTCCACAAGGTCATTGCTTGCCTGCATAGAGGGTAGGAATTTGTGCCCCCTTGCTTGTTTATGTACCACATAACTGTGGTGTTGTCTGTCCTTATTAGTAGTTGTCCTGGGTGTAGAAGGTCCTTGAAAGTTGTTAGGGCATTCTGCACTGCTAGCATTTCTTTTTGATTGATATGCAGGTGTCTCTGATCTGTAGCCCATTTGCCCTGAATGCACTGTCCTGCCATGTGTGCTCCCCAGGCATGGTCCGATGCATCCATTGTCATAGTTTGCCTGGCTGTGGGTAAGGTGAAAGGCTGACCCTTGCTGAGGTGACATGCCTGTACCCACCATAGAAACTCCTGTTGAAGGCAGGGAATGAGTGGAATCATTGTTTCCAAGCTGTGGCTGTGCTGAATCCATACACTTTTCAGGTACAATTGTAATTTCCTCATATGCAGTTTTGCAAATGGTATTAGTAGTATTAAAGATGCCATGAATCCCAAGGCCTGCAGAATTTTTCTTGCAGGGAGTTGGGTCTTTGTTGCCATTATTTTGAAATATTGAAACAGCTGTCGGTGTTTGTCTGGCGTGAGATAAGCCATCTGGGCCGTTGTATTCAAGCTGGCACCCAGGAATATTATGTTTTGTGAGGGCACTAGTTTTGATTTCTTTTCGTTTACTGTGGACCCTAGGCAACTTAGAAGGTGTTTGACAAATGCCAGATGCTGTAAAAGAATGTCCTTGCTTTCTGCTTGAATAAGACAGTCGTCCAGGTATGGGTATATTTGAATTCCTCTTTGTCTGCAGTATGCAATTACTGGTGCCAGGCATTTTGTAAAGACCCTGGGCGCAGTAGATAAGCCGAAGGGCAGTGCAGAGAATTGATAATGTGTTGAACCTGCAATGAAGCGGAGGTATCTTCTGCAATTTTGTCTGATAGGGACATGCAGGTATGCCTCCTTGAGGTCCAAAGTGACTAGCCAAGCATTCTTGCCCAGCATGGGAAGAAGCTGCTGCAGTGTTAGCATCTTTAATTTTGGCACCTGCAGGTAGGTGTTCTGATTTGAAAGATCCAGAATGGGTCTCCATGCTTTGTCCTTTCTTGGAACTAGGAAGAGTCTCGAGTAAAATCCTTGTCCTTGCTCCTGTGTAGGTACCTGTTGAATGGCTCTCATGTTCATGAGGGCTGTAATTTGTTTTTGTGCCTCTGCCCATTGATTTGGTGGCAGGTTTGGCATTCCTTTGATCCTTGCTAAGGTATGAAAGTGGAATCTGTATCCTTGAGAGACAATGTTTAGAACCCATTTGTCTTTTGTGATGATGTGCCAGTTGTCTGCAAAAAATGCTAGTTTTCCTCCCAAGGGTGTTGCCAGGAGAGATTTGTTTGGTAGTTTGAGGATAGAGTCATTGTGTCTGCTTTCTGCTAGCTTGGGGCCTGTCTTCTCCTCCTTTCGTGGTAGCAGAACCCCATTGGCGAGGTTTGTAAGGGCCCTGTGTCTGACCTCTGCCCCTAGGGCGTCTGTATTTGCCCCTCTGTGATCTGTCTGAAGCTGGAAAGGACCAATTTTTTGTTGGTCAATTTCTGCTGAAGCAAGGGGGTTGTACCTGCAAGAAATCCTTGACCGTTTGCATAGATTTAGCCGTATCCTCCATTTTCTTTAAAACCTCTTCTGCTTTGACACCAAATAATACATCTTGTTGTAAAGGTGCATCTAATAATTTTGCTTTAACATGGTCAGGGAGGGTTTGTTCTTTTAACCAAGCATGTCTACAAATGACAGAGCCAGTAACAGCTGCTCTACAGGATGCTTCCAATGAATCAAATCCGCATTGTAAAGTATGCTTGCCCACCTGTTCAGCTGCATGCAACAGATCCTTCATTTCCTTGAATTCAGGTTGTTCTGAATGTGTGCTCATTTTTTGTTTTAACTGAGACATCAGGAATTGTTGATATTTCAACATGTGAAACTGGCAATTTAATGCTCTCATAGCCAGAGTTGCAGAGGTGTATATTTTCTTTCCCCATCTATCTAAGGCTCTGGAATCTCTTTTGCTCCCTTAGGACCCTGGGATATGGTTTCTGGGTCAGCTATAGGGCTTTTATAAAGGAATTTGTGTGAGTCAGGTACTCTGTAGTATCTGTCTGGTTTGGCTGGAGCAGGAGGTAGAGAGTCTGGATTTAAACTAGACTCCAAGTAGACATCATCCACAATATCTAAAACAGGAGGGATAGCAAGAGGTCTGTGCTGGGGTAATAAAAGGAACTCTTGGAGCCTTTTCTTAGAATCTGAGTAATCCTGGCCTTCCCAGTGGAAATGTTCCCTTATGGTAAGTAATGTTTCCCCAAAGGAGTAGTCTTCAGGGGGAGATGCTGAGGGAATAGAGTCTTCAGCAACAGAATCCTCATAAGGTGGGAAAGTGTAATCCTGTTCCTCAGAAGAGTCTGAGGAGAGAGAAACTGGTCAGAGGATGCATAATCCACCTCTTGTCTTTTATCAGGAGGGGGATGGGAACCCCTGATAAGGGTAATTAAATCTTCAGCCATCTTAAGCATCTGTTTCTTAGGCATGTGGCCTTGACCTGTAGACTGATGAACAGTTTTCTTAGGCTTTAAAGGAGTTTTAAGCTTAGCATAAGATTTAATGGTGAGTGTAGACGGTCTGAAGACACCTTCTGCAACCGAAGGTGTTTCCTCTGCACCGGTGTCTAATTCTGCTCCGGTGTCGGTAGATGACTGCGTCGGCCTAGTAGACTCCGCTTGGGAGTCGGCAGCTGTCTGGGGTTCCAGCTCTACAGTCGTCAGGGGCTGCGTAGGCGCCTCACTGAAAACCGGAGAACCGGCGACAGGCCCAGCTGAGGCCTCGGGGTCTGGCTTATTCCTAGGCTGCCTGTCCTTATCCTTGCGTTTTTTATGAATTGTAGTCGTCGGCTGCTCCGACGGCATGATATTATTAAATTTCCTACCAAAATAATGCCATGCAAAGTCAAAACGGCATTTGATAGTGCGTTTATTAAACCTAGCGCAAAACCAACAACCTGTGACGTCGTGGTCTGGGCCTAGGCAAGGAATACAATAGGAATGGAAGTCCTTATGAGGTATTTGCTTCCCACAAGAAATGCAATTGTTAACTTTTTCTGACATTGGACTGAGGCAAGAAAATGATCCCCAACGGGGTACTTAGTTTTATTGAAGACTTCGGACTGAAATTCAAAAGCGAAAATCTCAGGAGTCGGCCGACCGGCACTTGCGAACTGTTTCTGCTTCGGGCACCGCACGGCAAGAAAGACTGGAGAAAATGGTGTTGGATGCCTCTTATACACCCCTGGCGCACTGACGTCAGGGAAGAAGTGACAGCAACCGACACCAGACCAAGAATTTGGAATTCGGACCGACTGCGGGACCGCCTGACGGCAGGATAACCCTAGTGTGATGACTGCAGTAGGGTAACACGATGAACATTGGAAGATAGCTGATATGGAAGGGAACAGTCAAAACAGAAGTATAGGCAACTGCCAATGTTTATGCACCTAACATGGATGATGAATTATTCTTGAGGTAATTCCTTATGATTTGGAGGGCAACTGTCCTTCATTCCAAATTTGTTGCCCTAGTAGGTAACTTTAATATGTTACTGAATGATCAGGTGGATAGATTATATCAAGGGAAAGAAAAGTACAGTTTTGTACCTACCATAAATGTAGATGTCCGATAGATATGCAACTGCAGTCATAACATATGGGGTTGTCCTGCCTCAGGCAGCCCTCGGTCGGCCGGATTCCAAAGTCTGGGTCCGACGTCGGCCGATGTCGCATTTCTCTCCGACGTCAGAGCGGCTGGAGTACATAAGCATCAGCCGACGCCATTTTCTTCAGTGTTTCTTGCCCCAGATGCCAGGTGCCCTCCAAGGAAGGCTGTAATCAAATTGGAAGACAAAAACAGGATTCCAGACAAATAAGTAAGCAATAAACAGATACACCATAACAGATATCCCCAGCTAAGAGAAACAGGGATAGGAGTGGACCCAAGGCATAGAGGGGTATGGAGGGAGGGAAAATCCGACTGCAGTTGCATATCTATCGGACATCTACATTTATGGTAGGTACAAAACTGTACTATGTCCTTCAAGAATGCAACTGCAGTCATAACATATGGGTTGAATACCATAGCTTAGCTGGGGGAGGAGGAATGCTCTAGGAAAGAGATGGTGTGGCAATCAAACCCTGCAGGACCGCCGAAGCAAAGCCTGCTCTGGATCTGGAATATAAAGGGAGATTGTAGTGTTTGGAGAATGTATGCATGGAGCTCCATGTAGCAGCTTCTAGAATGTCTTTTGTAGGCACCCCTCTTAAGAATGCTGTAGAGGTGGCTGTAGCTCTGGTGGAGTGTGGTCTGACATTGGCTGGAACATTCTTCCCATGGAAGGAATAACAAAATCTGATGCAATGTCCAATCCATTTTGAAATAGTCTGTTTGGAAATTGCTTTTCCTTGTACTCCAGGGCGTAAGCTACAAAAGCTGATCAGACTTCCTACTGGTCTTGGTTCTGTCCAGGTAGTAGCGAAGTTGTCTGTGAATGTCCAAGGTATGCAACAGTCTTTCCCCTTTGCTCTCAGGATTGGGGAAGAAAGTAGGCAGGTGAATAGCTTGATTTAAAGAAACCCTAGATACCACCTTTGGCATAAAAGTAGGGTTGGTTCTTAAGGAGACCCTGTCTCTGTGAAAGATTATGAACGGTGGTGTTGCCATTAGGGCCTGTAGTTCTGAAACCCTTCTTGCTGAGGTAATTGCCAACAGGAAAGCTGTCTTCCATGATAAAAATTGTAAGTCCACTGAAGCTGCTGGCTCAAAGGGAGGTAGAGTCAGTTTTTCTAGGACAAAGTAGAGGTCCCAAGCTGGCACTGGAGCCTTTCTTGGTGGCTTAATGTTCTTGACTCCCCTGAGGAATTGCCTTAACAAAGGATGTGAAAACACAGGCGGATCAGTGTTATATCTAGCTGAGATAGCTGAAGCATGTATCTTTATGGAAGAATATGAGAGTCCATTCTGTAGCATATCTGCCAAATATTCCAGGATGAGTGGGATATTCAATAATGATGCATCATGTCCCTTGCTGGTATTCCAAATGCTGAACCTCTTCCATTTTGCTAAGTAAACCTTTCTGGTGGATGGTCTTCGAGCTTCTGTTAATATCCGCTGGACTTCCTTGGAGAGAGATAGATTGAGGTTATTCATGGGATCTCCCAGGCTGTTAGCTGCAGTGTCTGAAGGTTTGGATGCACTGTTTTGAAGTTGTGTTGAGTCAAAAGTAGGGGCCATTGGGGAAGGGCCCACTTTTGTTGTGACATATGCTCCGTAGTAGTGGGTACCAGTGTTGTCTTGGCCAGTCTGGAGCTATTAGGATCCCCTTGGGCCTCTCTGCTTTGATCTTTAGTAATACTGTGGTCATCAGTGGCAGAGGTGGGAATGCATAGATTTTAGAAAGTTCCAGTTGAATGAAAGAGCATCTATTTTCCAAGCTTGTGGATGGTATGTCCTTGAACAGAATTTTTGTAGATGATGGTTGAGGTGGGAGGCAAATAGGTCTACTTCTGGCCTGCCCCATGTCGAGGTGAGTTGTGTGAAGATTTTCGGATGTAACCTCCACTCGTGTGGATCTATGAAATTCCTGCTTAGGCTGTCCGCCAGCACACTGTCTTTGCCTGGAACAAACTGGGATTGCAACTGTATGTTTAGGCTCAGTGATTTTTCCCAAAGATTCATTGTCAGTCTGCAAAGGGGGTAGGAATGGGTGCCCCCTTGCTTGTTTATGTACCACATCACAGTGGTGTTGTCTATCCGTATCAGTAGATGGCCTTGCTGAAGTTGTTGTCGAAAGGCCTCGATGGCATGCATTACTGCCAGCATTTCCTTTTGGTTTATATGCAGATGTGTTTCCTTTGGAGACTATTGTCCTTGTATACATCTGCCCTCCATGTGCGCCCCCCATCCAAGGTCTGAGGCGTCTGTGGTCATGGTCTGTGTTATCTGAGGTTTTTTGAATGACATACCTGCGTTTGCCTGGCTTACCGAGGCCCACCATAGGAATTTCTTTTGTAGGCATGGAATGAGCGGTATGGTTGTCTCTAGGTTGTTGCTGTGCTGAGACCATAGGCTTTTTAGGTACCATTGAAGCTTTCTCATGTGTAGTCTTGCTAATGGAACCAGGAGAATGCAGGATGCCATGTAACCCAGGGCCTGTAGGAATCCCCTTGCAGTCATCTGGGTGAGTTTTGCCAAACCTTTGAAATAATGAGTTAACTTCTCTTGCTTGTCTTCTGTCAGGTAAGCCATTTGAGAGGCTGTGTCTAGACTGGCTCCTAAGAAGGTAATTTGCTGGGATGGCTGAAGTCTTGACTTTTGGAAATTGACTGTGTATCCCAGAGCCTGTAGCAATTGTATGACATAGTTCAAGTTTTTTGTCAAAATCAATTTGTCGTCCACTTGTATGAGGCAGTCGTCCAGGTATGGGTAAATTTGGATCCCCTGGAGCCTGCAATGAGCAATTACTGAAGCCAGGCATTTTGTAAATACTCTGGGCGCAGTAGATAAGCCAAATGGCAATGCTGAGAATTGATAATGCTCTGGCCCTGCAAGAAATCTGAGGTATCTTCTGCAGCTGTGTCTGATAGGGACATGCAGATATGCCTCCTTGAGGTCCAGAGTAATCAGCCAAGACCCCTTGCCCAGCATGGGAAGGAGTTGCTGTGGAGTCAGCATTTTGAACTTTGGTACTATGAGAAAAGTGTTTAATGCGGACAAATCCAGTATTGGTCTCCATTGAGTTTCTTTTCTTGGAACAAGGAACAGTCTTGAGTAAAACCCCTGGCCTTGTTCTTGTTGTGGAACTCTTTCTATTGCTTTGATCTGAGCAAGCAGAGAAATTTGCTTGATAGCCTCTGCCCTCTGGTTTTGTGGTAGGTTTGGCATGCCTTGTTTTCTTGGTAAGGTATGAAAGTGGAACCTGTAACCTTGGTCTATAATGTCCAAAATCCATTTGTCCTTTGTCAATCTGTGCCAATTGTCTGAAAACAGAGATAATTTTCCGCCCAAGGGAGCTTCTATTTGCTCCTTGGTCAGCGGAAGTAGAGGAAAGTCATTGAGATTGTCCCTGTGGGGCAGGGAGACCCTGTGTCACTTCTTTGGTTTGCTGGTTGCCATTGTCGCCCCTGTAAGAACCTCTGTATTGTCCTCTTCCTCGCCACGCCTGTTTTACCCCTTTGAAATCTTTCAGGATTAGGAAAGGACCAGTTTTTAGAAGGCCAATTCCTGCTGAATCTGGGTGGCTGAACCTGGAGGAAATCTTTGACAGTCTGAACAGATTTTGCTTTTTCCTCGATGGACTTTAACACATCTTTAGCATTAGTACCAAAAAGCTTGTTCTTTTCCAAAGGTGCATCAAGAAGTTTTGCCTTAACATGATCTGGTAGAGGTTGTTCTTTTAACCATGCATGTCTACGAATGACCGACCCTGTCATAGCTGCCCTACATAAAGCTTCCAATGCATCATATCCACACTGCAGAAAGTGATTGCTGACTTGCTGAGAATTATGTACAGCTTCCTGCAAAGACTTCCTGTCTAAAGGTTCAGGAGAGGCCAATGTTTTCTGTAAATCATCTAACAGGTAATCCTGATATTGAAACATATGAGAGAGGCAATTCAGAGCTCTCATAGATAAAGTAGTGGAGGTGTAGACCTTTTTCCCCCATCTCTAATGACCTAGCTTCCCTGTTGGAAGGCAAGGGATTTTTGGAGGTGGATGCTGAAACCCCTTTAGGTCCCTGAGAAATAGTTTCTAAATCAACAGCATGGGCCCTAAAGAAATGAGAATGTGTTTCTGGGACCCTATAATATCTGTCTGGCTTGGCTGGGGCAGGAGGAAGAGTATCCGGGGTAACACTGGAGTCAGAGTTATAGGTCATCCAAAACATCAAGCACAGGAGGTATAGCCAGGGGCCTGTGTTGGGGCTTTTTAAGGAAGGTTCGAAGGCGCTTTCTGGAATCAGAATATTCCTGGCCTTGCCACTTAAAATGTTCCCTCATGGTATGCAGAACTTCCCCAAAAGAAATATCCTCAGGAGGGGAGGCTGAGGGGATGGAATCCTCTGCATCCGAGTCCTCATAGGTCTGGAAGGGCTCTTCCTGGCCATCGGAGTGAACAGAGTCCTCAGAATCTTCATCTGAAGGGATAGGGTCAGAGGGTTCAACCCTGGGCCTCTTATCAGGAGGAGGCTGGGATCCTCTCTCAGGATGGGCCTGTGAACCTCTAATCATGGAAATCAAGTCTGCGGCCATAGTCATGATTTGTGTTTCAGGAGTAGGCTGAGGTAAGGCCTTAGCAGTAAGGTGCTTGGTCTTGCTGGCTGCCTTAGCACGTGTGTAGGCCTTAATAGACATGGCCATAGGGGCGTAGCAGCTCCACGTGCAGGAGTGACCTTATCTACAGCAATGGTCTTGGGCATTTCCTCGGTTTCAGTATCCGGAGGAAAATCTATAACTGGCGTCAGTGTGGCCTCCGGTATCGGAGGTGTCGGTAAAGCGGTGTCTTCGGTTCGGAGCGGTGAAATAACCATCTCAGGGGGAACCGGCGCACTCGCGGTAGGTTTTGGCGTGGAGTCGGTGGAAGACGCGGGCCGAGGATGTCGGTCCCGGTCTTTTCGTTCGTTTCTTAGGAGTCTGCGATGTCGGAAGTTCCGACGGCATTGTATAAGCAAATTTATCGCCGAAAAAGTCTTCAGCGAACTCCGCCCGGCGCCTAAGAGTGCGCTTATTGAAGCGAGCACAGGCGACACAGGCCGAGACGTCGTGGTCTGGGCCAAGGCAAGGAAGACAGTAAGAGTGGAAATCCTTATGAGGTATTTGTTTACCACAAGACAGACAATTGTTAACTTTTTCAGTAATTTCTGACATTGGCTGAGGCAAGAAAGGTCCCCAACGGGGTACTTAGCTTTTTTGATGACTTCGGATTTGAAGAATACAGGAGCTGACCGACCGGCACTTGCAAACTGCTTCTGCTTCGGGCACCGCGCGGCAAGAAAGACTGAAGAAAATGGCGTCGGCTGATGCTTATGTACTCCAGCCGCTCTGACGTCGGAGAGAAATGCGACATCAGCCGACGTCGGACCCAGACTTTGGAATCCGGCCGACCGAGGGCTGCCTGAGGCAGGACAACCCCATATGTTATGACTGCAGTTGCATTCTTGAAGGACATCACACAGATGGTCTCAGGAAACACTGAAACGCTGGATGCAAAAAAAGCATTGGCTACACATGTAGAAGGAATTCCACCCTGAGAAATAGTTCCTTCTTTTACTATAACCCTATGTAACAAGTAATAGAACTGAACTTATTATTACTCTGGAACATAAGAGACATGCAGTCCACTCACCCAATATTCTAGTGATTAACCACTCTGATCATACGCCTCTAACAATGACAGTAACCATGGAAGCTCTGGGACTTAAATGTAAGGCCTTGAGATGAACCTATTTTAAGTAGGCCTACACAAAAGTTAAGGAATGGCTTAGATGAATTGGTTCAGTGGTCCTGAGTCAAAATGATTCATGGAATGTCAACATTGTGCCTATGTGGTGGGAGGGCTGAAATTCAGCCCTGAGAGGGGAGCTTATGTACACGGAGGGGTTCAAGTGACAAGAACAGTCCAATCAGTGGCTTCCATAATGAGAAACTCAATCCAAGTTCAGAGGTGGTTAGTGGTGGAAAGTGTAAGCTAACAGCTTTGTGATCTTGAGTCATTTTTATCAGTAGATCTTACATTATCACACACCAACATAGAGAAGAAATGGAACTTCTCTGCAGGGGACAATTCTGGTGGTTAAGAAGGGAAAGTGACCCAAAATGTATTACTTGCTGTTAGATCAGGGGTGGGCAAGATAACTGTTGGAGACTAAATACTTCTGGAATGCTTTATAATGTACTATTCTAAGCTATATAGCTCTGCCCCGTTAGAGACTGCTCCACATGGCCATTTTGAGCAACTGAAGCCAACCAATTATCCCAATAGAAATGACTGGATAGCAGAAAAGGGCCACATAAGGAACCCTCCTGGCAGTCTCAGCGTTGGCCACTTTCCAAGGTTTCTATGTTGCATAACAAACTGCAAGCGATCTTTTTGTGTCTTCACCTTTGAGATGACAGGCTGAAGTAATGACACTTGTAAAAATCTTTTACATTGTGAGCCTTTAGCAGGTAATACAGGCAAAGTGATGATGTTGGTACTAAAGTATTTAGCTGATGATCACAAGAACACTATGAAAGTGTATATTTTTTAGGCAGCAAACGGGGGGGAACCTTTTAATAAGTTGCATAAAAGAAGTGGCTATTGCAGCAACTGGCTATGCATTCCTAGGCCAGTAAGTGATGTCTAGAGCCTTTCTTCTGTGAAATTTCAGAGTGAAACATTTATCCTGGGCATTTTTACTGGCTGCATCTGGTAACACTCCCTTCTCTTCCTCTATGAATACTAATGAGTACAGTAACAGCCTGTGCAAACCATACTTATTTCACTTAACTTCACTGTCCTTCATTTTATCTTTAATTTCTTTCTTATGAACCTATAAAAATGTAATTCACTCAAGTAAACTGCTTATATTTACCTCAGCTTGGACTGTCATTTCTCTGATAACTATAAAGTATAGTTCTGGTTTCTTCCTATGTTTTCTTATACTTCCTAAATGCTACATGTACCAGATTTGAAAATACATTTTTTTCCCTTTAAGTTTTCCACTCCGCATACTTGTTTCACAAAAGGGTTTATTGCTTTCATTATGACACTTGTAATATATCCTCACTTTTCTTTTGCATTATAATTTTCCGGTTTACCATTAAATCTTTTCAGAAACACTGTCCTGCTTTATCAAAATTAACCCTTTTAAAGTTCAAAACTCTTGTTTATGTTTGGCTTGACTACTTATATAAAGTGATGGTGACACTGTTTGGTGATTATTTACCTTTTATAGTGTAAACAAGTTCTGTAATGGGGATTCTTCCCCCAATACCATGTCTACGACCATCTGTTCTCAAAGTTTTCACTAGTTATGTGATGTATTTTTATAAGGACATCAAATGTCTTCTGTATCATATGTGCCAATCTGTAACAATACCAGTATTGCTATAATGCCGATTAGATTATTAAAGTTTGCTAACATGCTTCATTTCTTTGACGAAGACAAAAATCATATGATGATTTATGCATCAGCTACTGTTTGAACTGCTAGTACATATCTAAGAAGAGTTAAAGTTTTGTTGTCCTTTGAAACTACTGAATGAGAAAAAAAATGGAAAGTATACAGATGGATACAAAGATGAGGAGGACAGGAGCCTAGGTTTAAAACTTGGCTTAGTACTTGACACTTGAGTCTCATGAAAGGCCAAATTAAATTTCTGGTGCTGTACTGTGTACATCACAGTATGGGGCTTTCAAAAGAAAAATTATAATTCACCTGAAGCAAATGACAATTGACATAAAAGCAACGAGTATCAGATTAGATTTAAATAAGGTATGTGAAGTGGAGAATGGGTTCTTCAACTAGGAGCATCATTTAAATAACTCAGACTGGAATATGTTTGTCAAGCTTGCAATCAATTATTCAAAACAAGACTGCTTATATCACAGCTGCTTGTTTGCTGTTGCATGTCCTATGTAGAAAGATTTGCTGCTGTTCAAAGAGTTTGACATTTTTAACTTCTCCAGGTTCATAGCATCCTGGACAAACAGCAAGGGATTTTCCTCTTTCAGTAATTCTCTTTCTCTGTAGCACAGTGACTTTGGTATGAAAATAATAAAGAAAGAGGGTGTTTTACGATAAAGCTGTTCAAAACAAGGAGTGCAGCGGATCTCTCCCTTCTACATTGTACATTTACTCCAGTACTGTACAGCCGCAAATACACCTGTCTTGGGAATCTGCATACTTTGAGTCTCAAGTTTGAGTTAACCTTGAAAGGAAATTGTGTTTCAAATAAAACACCAGTCAAGCACTGCATCAAAATCTATACTAAAGTGCTTATGCAACATACTGCATTTCGTTAATATTAATTATATTCAAGGAAAACATTATGACTCACAATAAACACCATAAATTGACTTTGAGGTACTGTGGTCTCTTCATCAGTATAAATTAACAAGTAATCACAAACCCTTGCTATTATTCAATCACAGTAATGTGACCAATTAATAAACCAGTCAGTGCCTTCCTAAAAATATGTTCTACAGCTAAAAATGTATTTTGAGTTTGTTGTAAGCATATTCATACCCCAATCTCAACTGACTCAAGACAACACACCAGAACCCACATGTGAAGAAGTGTTGGAAATGAAAACGCAACCCGTGGATATGTTTATGTGCTTGTTGTTTTATTCGTGCAAGTTTGCAGTGCCTATTGTGTTCAATAAAGTGCCTCACCTGCATTTTGATCTGTGGCTTCATTGTTTCATCGTGGGTTGGTACCTATTTACAATAAATCATATCTTACCTTATCATCTACATGCAACTCTGCCTGCTCTATAGTTTCCTTTGCATAAAAATATGTTTTTTCATCATTGTACATTTGCTCTAGTATTGTACAGCCATGAGTACATGCGTCTTGAGAATATCCATTCCTGGACTCTCAATTTTGAGTAGTTTTTGAAAGGAACTTGTTTCAAATGAAACATTCAAAAGTCCAGCACTGCACCAAAATGCATATTAAAAAGCCTATACAATTTTCTGCTCTTTATTTATGTTAATCATACTCGAGAAACATTATGTCTCAAAATGAGCATCATAAAATAGTTTTGAAGTACTATGACTTTGTCATTAGTATAAATCAGCAAGTAAAAACACACACAGCATTTTCATCAAATCCTTGGAAAGTACAATTGTGTAAGATCTTACCATACTGGTAGATGTCCTTCTCTACACTGTTGCTGTATTATTTACAGCAGGGATCCCCTGCCAAGGGCAACCCAACAGCTGGCCAGTATACCAAAGCCTTTAGATTGCTTTAAGGTAAGCCGCACATCACACTTATGCTCCTCGTGTATAGCATAGGGCATGAAGCTGATGTCCAGACATACCATCCTCAGAACACCGAGCCCCAGTAGTAATGCCAGTCCAAGGAAAAAAGAGTAATCAGTACATCCAGAAGAGAAAAGAACCAGGGGGAAGGAAGGAGGGAGTGAATATTACGACAGAGAAGAGAAGGACAGCTACTGTTATGGTAAGATCTTACACAACTGTATTATGTCTTTCCATTTCAATGTTGCAGTATTCTTTATGATAGGGAGAGTGCCAAAGCTCGGGAAGGAGGATAGACCAGCACAGCCCTCCAGGAACCCATGGAGAATGCCTCTAGCAAAGCCACCTCTAGCTCTGGAAATCACATTCACCTTACAGTGCTTGTTAAATATATGCACAGAAACCATGTAGCTGCCTCAAGAATAGAGTTAGTATCCAAACCCTTGAAAAAAGCACCAGAAGAAGCCACAGCCCTAGTAGAACGAGCCTTAACAGAAGAAGAAAAGCTCTTGTCTTAGAAATCAAAGAAGAAATTGGTTGGTTGGAAACAGCCAAACCTAAAAACACAGGATGAAAGGAAACAGATGATTAGATTTATGAAAAGTCTTAGTCATATCGAAATAAAATCTGAGTTGTCTATGCACATCTAAGGTGTACAGCACCTTCTCACTAGCAGATTGCGCAGAAGGAAAAAAGTGGGCAAATGAATAGACTGATTAAGAGACAACTCATTCACTACCTTAGGCAGTAAAGAAGGATTAATATGAAAGGACACCCTGTCCTTATGGAAAACTAACAAAAGGGAACAATCCATAAAGGCTTAAAGCTCAGAAACCTGTCTAACAGAAGTAAAGGCTAACAGTCTTTCAAGAACAGTGCTGTAAGGAAGCTGGAGCTGTAGGCTCATAAGGAGCCTGGGTTGCTTTTCCCTAAAACAAAATTAAGATCCCAGGGAGGAGGGGTAGACTTTCTGGGAGGTCTAATATGAAGGACACTTTTAAGGAACTATTTAGCCTCAAATCTACAAGCTAAAGGAGTTGAGAAAGGCAGACAAGCAGAGATAGCTGATAAGTGGGCCTTAAAAGAAGAATAAGCCAACCCAGCATTGAGCATTTCACACAGATAAGACAGAACCAAAGAAACATCCATGGAAAGTGAATTTGGGTTATGAGGTACCAAACAGAAAACCTCTTCCATTTAGATAAGTAGGATTTCCCAGTATTGGGTTTCCTGGCCTCCCTGCAAGACCCTAAGCATGTCCTCAGAAAAAAAGGTGTTTGTATGAAATCAAAACCACAAAGTGTCAGTTGTAGTGTGGACAGGTGAGAATGGATAAGAGATCCCTTGTCTTGTGTGAGTAGATCTACCCTGTGAGGTAACTTGTGATGATTGCTCTTGGCTAAATGCAGAAGAAAGGGGAACCAATGCTGTCTGGGCCAAAAGGGAGTCACCAGCAAACTTTTGGTAGCATCCTGTTGTATTGTGAACAGGACTTTAGAATGAGGGGAAGGGGAAGGAAAAGCACAATAAATATCCCCTTCCAAAAAAGAGAGGGAGTTCACCTTCCAGACCAGAGGACCTGGGAGTCTGGCAAAAAAAAAAAAAAAAAAAAAAAGAGGAAGTTGTTTGTTCAGTGTGGGGACAAATAGATCTACTTGAGACTACCCCACATTCCTGTCAAGCATCCACTGATGGGATTGTGTTATGGATCAGCTCAGACAGCCTGCCACAATGTTCTGACCCAAAGGAATATAAACTGCCTGAAGAGTCTCACAGTACTGAATGGTTAGTTTTCATACCAAAAGAGCCAACCTGCAAAGGATTTAAGATCTCACCCCCCCCCTTTCTTGTTGACATACCACATCACTGTGGTATTAGGATCATAGATTACTAGGCTAATGGTTCTGGGGCCCTTACAAGCCTAGCCAAGAGTTTATCCCCAGAAAAGAAAAGACTGGGAACCCCCTTAGCGGGCCAATTTCTACTAAACTTGAGGGCTGCACCTGCTGCATCTTTGTAATTTTCTGCAATCTTTATAGCTTCTGCTTCCACCCATTTTTTCTTTAAAACTTTCTCCACAGGCGGTCCAACACACACATCAGACTGTACAGGGGCATCCAAAATCCTGGTCTTAACATGCTCAGCTAATTCTGATCCTTCAACCATGCATGTCTAGAGAAGAGAGACTAGAGTAGCAAAGCCACCCTCGAACTGGCCTGAACAGCCACAAAACCACACTGCAAAAACCACCTTACCCACTTGTATTACCACATGAACCCAATCTCCTTATTCTTTACCTCAATACTTTCATGAATCTTTCCACCTTAGATTTCAATTGTGAAGGAGATAATTCTGATATTTCCAGCATATAGAATTGACAATTCCAGCAAGAGTATGGCAGGAATTGGAAGAAGTATCCACTTTCTTACCCACCTTATCTTTATCCTTGCCTCTTATACTTTTAACCAGGATTTTTTTAACACCTTTAGGGCTTTTGTTTAGGCCCCTCCCCTGAGAAATCTTTTCTGGGTCCTGGGATACTTAAACAAATAAATATGATATGAGCTCGGCTACCCTATAATACTTATCAGGCTTAACAGGAGCAGGAGGCAAGGAATCAGGGTTCAAGCCCTCCACAAACACAACATCCACCATTCAACACAGGCTAGGAGGAGCTAAGGGGCAAACAAGGGGCAAACAAGAATTCCCTAGCCCTTTCTGGAGTCAGAGTTATCTTGGCCTTCCCCATTTAAAGTGCTCCCTCATGGAGTGAAGTTCTGAAAATGAAAAAACTCCTCAGAAGGAGCTGAAGGTGGGAATCATCAATCAGAATAGAATATAAAGGGAAACTCTTGCAAGTCTTCCAAGAAGACTCTGAAGCCTGTGAACACTGTTCAAAACTATCAAACTCCTGTTCCACCCCTAGGCCTCTTATCAGGGGCATATCCTGTAACAGTAAAGTATCTGCCTGAGACTCCATTAAACAAGGTATACACAATGTATGATAATCCCGCCACAATCAGCACCTATCGCCCCTGTCAATGAAGGAGACAGGTGGAACACCTGGGATAAATTTGTGGTTGCCCATCCAGTCATCAAGGTTGCGCTTGAAGAGGGCCAACGATGTACTTTGCTTGATGTGCATGGGGAGTTTACGCCAAAGATAGGGCCACCTCTGGGAGACAAACCTGTCTCTGCAGCAGGTTTTGTTAATGTCACATATTAGATTTAAGCCTTTCGATTGGGTACTATGCGAGGAGTTAGACTTACAGATATGGAGCATCTCTGTAGGCGAGAGACAGGTCACCTCTGAGCAATCTGTACGATACAGAGTAGAGTGACAGTGATTTGAGCCTGTCCACATAAGGTAAGGTGTTGGAGAACATGGATTCCCTTTCTGAGGTATTTCTGTGGCCTTTCCAGTTGGTGCAGGTGTTTGGAGAGGTACATACCAAACGGGACATTGTACTCAATTATTGGCCTAATGAGGGAGGAGTACAGAGAGGTAATAACATCCTTTTTTTCTGGAAGCAATCCCTTTACTTATCAGATGAACCATGTAAAAGACTTTTCTGACCACTGCCACTACATGATGGTCAAATGTGAGCGTGTCGTCAACTTGTGTACCCAGGTCTCTCACCACAGGTTGTGTGATTAGGGAGTTGCCACTAATGTGGCAATAGGTAGGGGTCATGCTTTTGCTGAATGGTATAGTAATACATTTGTTTTGCATTTAACTTAATGCTATGAATTGGCACCAGTCAATTGTTGCTGTGAGACCCTCATGAAGTATGTTAACATCATTTGGGGAGTCGATGACAGCACTCAGCTTACAGTCGCCTGCAAACTTTTGTCTTTGCCTGGACCTCTGAGAAGTAGATGCCAAACAACAGGGGCCCCAGGACAGATCCCTGGGGGACACCACTAGTGACAGGTCTGCTATCGGAGGTAGTTGCACCTATTTTGACTTGTGGGTCTTATCAGTGAGCCAGTTGGCCACCCACTTGATGAGATAGTGATTTACACCAAGTTCTGTTAGCTTTTTGATGATGCCCGAGTTGGGGATTGTGTCAAAGACTTTGGCCAAGTCAAGGTAAGCTGTTTGTACTGACTTTCCCTCATCCAGTGCCTTGGTGACAGTCTCAAAAAAGTCAACCAGGTTCAACAGGCAAGATCTGCCCTTGACAAATCCGAACTAGGTGGGGTTAAGTGCATGAAGATTGCCTATGTCCTTGTTTATGAGGTCCATAATAATATGTTCGACTGTATTGACAGTAAACAGCTTGCGACTCTCTGGGGAGAATAGATGGTGAAAATCTTGGAAGAGCCAGCAGAGAAGCTCTCATCTCCTTGACACTGATGTGGTCTTTCCTTTGTTGAGGAGACCAAGGACCTTGCACCTTTAGAAAGCCAAAGGATGCCTCCCATCCCACATCTGAAGCATCTGTAAACAGCTCCTAAGAGGTAAGATGGGGCTGAAAAGGGAATCCCTGGATTGAGAGTCAACTGCTGAATCCACCACTGCAATTCCAGTTTCAGGCATGGAAGAAGAGGAACTATAAACAAATCATCAGCAGCTGCACCAAATAAGTTTTTGTTATCCAGAGGAGCCTCCATCAACTTAGCCTTACTATCATTAGGCAAAGGTTGAAGCTGAAGCTAGGAATATCTCCTCGTTACAGAACCAAAAGCAGTAGCTCTGTAAGAAGCATCTGCTGCATCATAACTGCACTTAATAGAATGGCGAGCCACCTGGGAATAAGTCCCCAACAAGGAAAGAGCAGAAGTCTTCCCTTCAGAACCAGGAAGGTCAAAAATAGCCTGAGAAAGAAGAGATAAAATGTATCTGGACATATGGGTCTGCTAATTGACAGTCCTAAAAGCCAAGGTAGCACAGGTATAAACCTTCTCACCTAGCCTTTCCATAGTCCTACTGTTTTTATCAGAAGGAATAAGCTTAGTAGAATGCAGTAATTGAGATAACTTGTCAGATGCCACAGACGCCACAGACATCACAGAGGGTCAGCTGAAAGACATCTATTGAGAAACTGGCAATCCTCAGGCACACTGTAAAACCTATCAGGTTTTTTTTTTGGGGGGGGGCTGGGAATCTGGAGCTAGAGATGCAGTAGAAAAGGCATCCAACAAGGCACCCAAAACAGGAGGGACAGCAGATGTCTGGGACAGTCCATTTGCAGAAGCTTGTAATACCTCTTCTGCACCTCAGAAATCTGAGCACAATCCCATCAACAAAATTCCATCATCCTGGAAATTGTGTCCCCAAAGGAAATCTCAAAAGGAATATCAGGACTAATATACTCCCCTTCATCAGAACCATAGTCTGAGGGGTAAGGAATATGGGATGAATAAGCAAGGGATTCCTCATCTGAATCCACCTCTTCTTCAGGGGAAACTTGTTCCCTAGGGCTTTTAAGTTGTGGACCAAGGTGGAGCAGGAACAGAGACTCATTGAGGAGGTTTCAAAGCCAAAAGGACATTAAACAAACCCTGAGAGAAACTCTGCCAATCACTCTGAGTGTCCTTACAAGTAGGAGAAACATGCTTAGTCTTTTTGTTTCTTTTTCAAAGGGATATCTGCTCTGTAAAATGTAGAAGGTTCAGATGCCAGACGACATCCCACAATCGTAGTCAGAATTTCCTCTCTGATCAGAATCTGAGGAACACCCCAGGACTGTAGGTAATAATCGAATGCAGTTCCCCTGAACATCCAAAGTGGACGTCTGGAAACCTTCAGGGATGTGCGTGAAGTTAGATCCATTCCGACCTGCAAAGGGGTCGTGGCAGAGGAACCCAATGTAGGAGCCAGGTGAATCTCAGGGCATTCACTAGTCTTGGGAGGGACGTTGGGGTGGTACAGCAGAGGAATCAGACTGAGACTTCTTGGCCTTCTTCACGTACGGCTGACCCTCAGAGCAGGAATTTCCCTTCATAGTATCTTTCAATAAATGCTTAAGATGTTAGTTCTCTAGATACAAGGCCAATAAAGAAAGCCAACTAAGGACAGTCTTTCGGACAAAAGCCTGACAAACTGAACAGGACATATGGTTGTGAGAAGCACCGAGACAAAATAAGCACTGCTCATGACGGTCTTTATAGGGAATCTGTCTCCCGCACTCGCATTTACCCTTTCTGGATGACATGAAATCTCATAAGCAACAAACAAAGAAAAACAAGAGCAAAAAACCCCAATGGAGCACTTACTTGAAATGGCTTGGTTAACCAGCAACGAAGCGGGCATTCAGACTGGCAAGCAAAGAAGTTGTGAGGATGGTACATCCGGACAGCACCTTTACACCCTACACTATATATGGGGAGCATACCTTAAAGCAACCTGAAGGCTTTTGTTTACTGGCTGGAAATTGGGCCGCCCTTGGCAGGGGATTCCCTATTGTAAAGAATACTGCAACAGTGAAATAGAAGGACATCACTTTTGACAATCCTCATCTTTAGAATGAATCCTGCTGATTTTAATAAATTGTTACCAGGGAATATTTGTGATAAAGTGAAGGATGATAACAAGATATTGACAAAAGAAAATTCTTGTGAAAATATTTTTGCATACTGTACGAATTCAGGAAAATCAGTTATATCTGATGCCCATATAACCCTTGCATCTTCCAAAAATTTATGCCAAATACCCATGTTGTACAAAATTAACATTATGACTAGCAGCATAAATCAATACTTCTTCAAAGTACCTATGAACAGTATCTGATTGAAAACAAATGGTTTCTAGAGTTTGCAGTTGAACATCAGGTTATATCTACATTATATTTAAACATCTTGGCTAGGAAAAAAATGGATGGTACTTTAGATACAAATTTGTACCAAAAACCTTTTCCGTAGAATTCTATTTTGTCAGCATTTAATTGTATCCATCACATTATCACAAATATTCCAACATCACAGTTTATTACAAAATCAAGATGATTTGTTTCAATGATGATTATTAAATGTGTTCCAGGGATTTAATGAAAAGATTTTTAAATAGGGGTTATACAAAGGGAAAGACACAGCAGGCAAAAAGGCATGCAAATAACAACTTAAACAAGTTATTGTCTTATAAGTCGTAACATGATAGGAAATGGCATGAACTGTCGTATTTAACTCTGTCTGAAAATCATAGCGAGTCCTTTAGGAAATGTTGTATCTTTCGGCTTTTCCCAGTTAGGGGTCGCCACAGCGGAACTCCGGTCCGCTAATGATTGGCAGTAGATTTTTATGTACCAAGTTGCCAGCCCTGACGCACAACCTTTAATGAAGGTACGCCCATTCACGCATGTCTCCACACAGAAGACGCTTTAGCTGAGAATCGAACAGGACAACATCTTACTGTGAGACAACAATGCTACCGCAGCACCACCACCGCAGTAGGAAATGAATATATATAAAAATTCTAACGATTTAAAATCAGCTGATTCCAAATAAATGCAAATTTAAATATGAGGGGTAAAAACCTTGGGACAATATCTGAGATAATAAAAATGGAAGATAGTCAACAGTCAATACAAAACAAAAAAAAACTTTAACAGGTGTATTACATAGCCATTTTATACATTTCCTCACTTTTGCAAACATACATCTGAAACAAAGCATTACATACTGCACATTTCTAACAGACAGTTGATTACACCACTAACAATGTTTGAGACTTAGTCAGAATAGTTCAAAATGTATAGGATTAATAAACAAATATATAACTTCAGTACACAAACATATTAGGGTTAAAACTGTGAATGGTAAAACCATTTGGAAGATATAGATTACACAATAATAATATAGTTTGTCAAAACTAAATCAAAGTTCTTCTCACTATATAGACATGGATAGCATGATACAAGCAGCGAAAATGTTCATTTGGCACAGGTTAGGCATATTTTTATCAACCCAAGGAGAAGTTGTGGATAGCAATTAAGAGTTGAAGGATTTTATTTGTGAGGGAAAGAAGGCACGATTCAAGTGGGATAAGGTGATCATTTCAATACAACAAGGTGGTTTGGGATTATCCGATTTGAACAAGTATTTTAGAGCTACACAGTTAAGGCTCCTATACATAGCACAAGCAAAAAGCTATAATTCAAAGTAGAAAGTGACGATAATGAAATGGGGGGTGGGGCACAAGAAACAAGGTGAGGCTGGGATTTTGGATGCAGATCCTTAAGGAGAATGACAATAGCCATACAGAATACTATTTTCATAAAGTAGCAGAAAGTATTCTAAGAAATAAGCCAGGATGGCAATGGAGAAAGGAGATTCTGCTGATACAGATGACTGCAATTTGAGATACAGACAACAGGCAAGAGGGGGCTGGAATTTACTGGTGAAATCTGGGAGAGGAACCAAGGTATTGGAAGAAAATTAGAGAGGAAAGTTAACTGAATGGGAAGGGGCCAAGAATTTATTTGGACTGCAGGCTAGAGATTGCCTTCCTCATCAAGGATTGACATCAGTCTATAGACAAAGAAAAAAAGAAATAGGGGATCGTAACTGAAAGACCTGCACTGGTAGAGCTTTTAGTAAAATCTAGAACAGAAGCTGCTGTAAAAAAAAAGGTATAATTAGTAAGGCATATAAAATATTGGACAATAACTATAGGAATCACTCAAAGGAATTTAGAAAACATTGGGAAGACTGGATAAGCAATTCACAAAGAAACAATGGGGGATATGGGCCTATATTACTACGTTGAAAGACATTTACTTCTCCACTGACACAAAACTGTCAAAATGAACTTATGCAAATCGTGGAATTTTTCCCAGGGCAATGTAATAATTGCCCCATGCCACAACGGAACATGCTCTGCACTAATTCAAACCCATCCAAGTGGAGGGGGGCTTTGCCTCCACACCCTCCAATGTGGGGACTGCGCCTGCCACACCCCTTAACTATATATGCTAACTCCAAGATCGCATTGCAGTGGGGAAAAGGGCAAAGTTGTAGAGTTGGCCAACTACTTCCTTACCCTGGGAAAAATTCCACAATTGTCAGAAGTGAAATTCAATGGTTTTATGTCGATGGAGAAGTGTTCAGTATAAAGGTCTTTCGACGTGGTAATATAGACCCGGGGGATATGTATGACTCACAAATATCCAACAAAGTCTAGAAGATTGAGGATCTTTGCTTGGCGGTGTTTTGATATGTATTTTTATATCCCAAGTAAACTTCAAAGAATTTTTCCTCAGGTAGATTGCAAATGTTGGAGGTGTGAGGGGGAAGAAATAGGTAGTTGGGAGACTTTAAAAATTCCCTGCAGACTACTCTATCAGAAATACTAGGTGAGCAAAGTGGTATCACTAAGGAAATTATTTTTTGAGCTATGATACAGAACCAAAACTGCTTAGACATAGTAAGGTCTTGCTAAGTCTAATTATGGTCACTGGCAAATAAGCAATTACTAGAAAATGGAAATCAAAGTCTAAACCAACTGTACTAAAAGTGGTGAATATAGGAACAGAGATAAAACTGGAAACGGTGTCTTTAGAAAAGGGTAGGAGCAAATTATATAGAAAAAAATGGAAATTGTAAGAACAATACAGGTAGAATAATGTTTTGGGGGGAATGAGGTCTAAAAGAAGGCAGGAATTGAATGAGCTATGCAATATTTGACTGGAAATTACTGAACAGAATATAAGTGATGTATAATGTTTGCAACTAAAAATATGTCAATATGGTTTGTTTTCATTTATATAAATGTAAGCTTGTCTTTGTTATATTTCTTGTTTAAAAAAAAACGTTCTACTCACTATCTCCAAAGCTGGATAGTGCTGAGAACTCCTAACTTCAAACATCATACCTGCATAAGTCAATTCCTCACAAGATGCAATTATATCAGAGTTTGCTTTGTAAACTACAGGGTTTCTTAGAGATTTGTCTCTCCCAACAATATTGTTTTGTTATTTATGTAAAGGATTCAAAGTTTGTAGCTACTGACATACTGAGTGATTACTTGTTGGCAAGGCCTGATTTTGTTAATCTCTGTCGTCAAAATAAATTTAAGTTATTTTTGGTCTGATGAAGAAAAATACACATTATAAATTACTGACTAATTTTAGCTTAACTTGATAATAGAGAACTTTCAGACTCCACAGTAGAATCCTTGGCAAAATTATACATTTTATACAAAAAAGACTACAGGTTATATTACGGTCAAGTTCCTAAAGCAAAAATTTATCTTAGAGCTTCTAGCATCAGAAACCACATACACTAATCAATATATTCACATATATATATATATATATCTAGGTTCCATGCCATTTGACCCAAATAACAAAATGTTGAAACACAAAATCTTGAAAATGGAATTTGCACTTTCCCCAGTGTTGTGCAATCCCACAGTTGATACATATACTTAGTAGAGGATGTGGGGGTGCGAGGGGGGGGGTTGTCACCTGCCCTTTATTAACTAAGTTTTCAACTTTTTGTGTTTTTGACATTTTTTATTTTAACATTTTTTACATTTTGTGTTTTCAACATTATTTCATTTTTTTTCACAAACATAACAGCACCATACCCCCCCCTCTCTCTCTCTCTCTATATATATATATATATATATATACATATATATATATATATATATATATATATATATATATATATATATATATATATATATGATAAAACACCCAAGCGATAATCCCAGAGGAAAAATGAAACACGAATCCCAACGGAGCACCAAACCAACTAAACTGAATTCCGAATGGAACACCAAGCCAGCTGTAATAGTAGCGATAAGAATACACTCTGTGAGCAAACAATAAACGTAACTGGTGGCGCCAAAATTCAAATGAAAGTCAATAGTCCAGATCAAAATGCGTAGGCACTGCTCTGTCTCAAGCCAATAACACAATGATAACCATACGGTAAAAACAAAAGTAGAACACTTTTATTGTAAGCGCTTTTGCGGTGCGACCCACCGCTTCATCAGACAAACACTGAATAATCATTATACACTTATATAGTATATAAAAGAAACAAATAAGCCTATCATTTAAGGCTAAAACCTCACCTCATTAAAATATTATATAGCCAAGTAAATCCAAGTTCCTGTGTGGAATCGGAAGTTGCGTCACATCCTGAACACAAGATGCGGAACACTTAGCTTACATAACAAGCAAATGAATTGTAAAATCATTATATATTCATTCTAATTAATAAACCACACAGTGACATAACAATCACAGCCTGTTACATCGCATCCTGTGCACAAACATTAGGTGCACAACCTATATGTTGGATAAATATGACTAAATGCATATATGCTAATAACCTCTATTATTATACAAACAACAATACATATTAAAAACGTAAAAAACATGAAATCACTACCTAATAGCTTCCACAATCTCATTGACTATCACCTGTTATTGCGCAATTGATCATTTATATCAAAAGCATATAAATTTTACTCTGTAAAGGCAAGTTTTGCCGAGGCGCTAGAGAAATTTACTTGTATTTCGTTTTACTTCTGAGTTGGATTAAATATTTATCCAGACGTGCATTGGAGTCCTTCTTCTGTGGTATTATTAAATGTACATGCATTATTGTAACTGTTTAAAGGTATATGTTGTAACAGAGAATATTGAAAGAGAACAGGTTAAGCACAGTTCCAGCTAACCTGGAAAATAGAGCAAATTCGCTGAATGGCATTCTCAATATAAGTGCCGTTCGCTGAACTCAGTTTTCGAGTATATAATATAGACCCTGATAACACATATGTGCTAAAATCCTGGCAGCTTTTAGTGTGGGAAACAGAATCAGATGACCAGATGTGATATCATTCTGTAAGCTATCCCAAAAATAATATTTAGATTATATTGAGAATTCTCTCAGTCAGACAGAGCAGTCTGATTCTTGGAAATGAACATAGAAGGATCGCTCACCTACATCACATTGCCGTGTTCTACTAAGTGAACCAGAGAATAGTAGTTCTTTAGATTAGTCAGGAAAATATAGTGAAAATAGTTAAGTATAGTTTTTCTGTAACTGTGTGAATCTTTCCAGCTGTGTTATTTTTAATATATCCTGTGGTTGAAACTCTAGAGTTTACTGTAAATATATATTTATTATTTTCATGTTCTTTTATTATTTATTAAACTTCTCATTGTGGCTGGTACTTTACAGAAATATTTTAACCTTTGAGAGGACTTACATGTATTTGTTGACAGCTCTGGTCACTCCTGAAGCCTTGTTGTTTGGTCAACATTACCATTTGTATTAATATTAATTTCACTCAGTGCCATTGGGTACCCTTGCAAGAGCCTTAGTTAGCTTGCTTTGTAGTGCCTGGTGGCAGTGATAACTACCTTATAGCCTGGGCAGGAGGGAGCACAGCAGGTAAATCTGTGCCATGTTTCCCAGGTGTGAGTGTGAAAATCAAATCTCACAGTGTGTGTTAGCTACTTGGAGAAGGAACAGGAAACACTGGTTTCACAGAGACTGAGTGGTGGAGGACTTGCCTTGGCACTTGGCTGAGGACTTAACTCTACAGCTGTACCAGTGGGAAGCCTTACTGGGGACATGGGGAGAGACAGAGATTGAAACCCAGACCCCAGTCTGTGTCTGTTCCCTGTGTACTCTTAAGGGAAATTGTGCTTGAGGCAGAGAGGTCTCCATCTGGAAATACCGATTGTATCCATTTGTATTCTAAGTGAATGTCCTCCAGTGTCACTGGTGAGGATTCGAGTTCCTTGATTACTGGCCCAGAGTGGGGATCTCACAGCAATAACAACATATTTCAAATTTGTTTCTCATAAACACAGAATAGTTAAGTATTCCAACTTAATTCACACACGCAACCATACTAGTCCTGCAAAACCAGACTAAAGACCATTACAAATGACCAGATGAGAAGAGCATATGATAATTTCATCCAGAAAAAGCCACTACCCTTCATCAGCAGTTATTGTCACATTGTTGACTGTGTACACCCATTATTGTTAAGAAGAAATAAACTTCAAGCACTTTATTAGTAGGTTTAAATGAACTGCATGAAAGTGTAAAAAGATCACTACCATCAGTCCATGTTATCCAATCGTGTAGCACATTTTAAACAGAAAAAGAAGTTATGTCTTACCATAACATTCCATCTGTATTGTTGATCCTCGTTCAGTCATTATGCATGGGTATCGGTTCCGACCTCGGAACCGAGCCAGCCATTTTCCAAGCTTGCATCAGTTTCAAACTCTCGAGCTAAACTCTTACCCACAATCCCCCTCTCCGTTACCTCAGACTGAGTTTGCAAGTCAAAAGCAGGTAGAGGCTACCTCTAGTTAAATAACCTAAGAGAACCGGATGGTGAGATTCACTAGAAGCCACAGGAGGGGGAAGAAGGGAGGGTCGTAATGACTGAACGAGGATCAACAATACAGATGGAATGTTATGGTAAGACATAACTTCTTTATCTGATACTGTTAATCCTCGTTCATTCCTTATGCATGGGACAGAGTCCCCAGCTACCACTATTCCTGTGAGGCTCTCAACGAAGGACATTCATGAGCACCATAGAACCGAAAGATGCTCTTCCCCTGGAGGCCAAATCCAATTTGTAATGATTGATGAAAGTATGAGGCGTAGCCCAAGTTTCAGCTGCACAGATGTCACGTAAAGAAGCTCTGGCATGGAAGGCAGCAGAAGTTGCCACCAACCTTGTTGAATGAGCTTTCATGGTAGTAGGCGACGAGATATTACGTTGTGTATAAATGAAGGTCACACAGTCCTTCAACCATCTAGCTAATGTGACATTAGCAACAGCAGATCCTAATCTAGGTCCAGAAAAGGCCAAAAATAACTGGTCAGATTTACGAAATGACCTAGTCCTAAGTAAAAACGGATTTGCCTGTGAATATCTAGGATATGTAGGCAATACTCTCTTCTGTTTGAATGATTGGGAAAGAAAACTGGCAATTCAATGGTTTGATTAATGGACATTTCAGAGATCACTTTTGGCAGAAATAATGGATTAGTTCTCAGAGACACTCTATCTCTATGAAAAATCAAGTATGGACTCTTGATACATAAAGCGTGAAGCTCAGATATACGTCTGGCAGAAGTAATGGTGACCAAAAACAAGGTTTTCCATGACAAATGCTTGAGGTCGCAAGAAGAAGCTGGTTCGAAGGGTGGCATTGTCAGAGCTTGTAGAACTAATGATAAATCCCATGGTTGAATAGGTTCTCTAAAAGGTGGCTTCAGATGATTCACACCTTTTATGAAGGTCTTGCACAATCTGTGGGACATAAGAGAGGAATCTTGGACACCCTCATGGAAATTAGAAATTGCAGCCAAATGAACTCTAATGGTAGATGCTGACAGACCCGATTGGAAAAGGTCGGCCAGATAATCTAGTATTATCGACACTGGTGCTGAGAAGAGATCTACTTGTTTATCTTTCAGCCAACAGGTAAATCTTTTCCACTTGCTCAGATAAGTAATTCTAGTGGAAGACTTATGAGATGCAATGAGAATGTCATGTACTGGTAAAGAAAGATCATTCTGCCTGGCAATCAAGGGAATTGGAATGGCAATCAAGGGAATTGGAATAGCCAAGCTGTGAGCTAAAGGCTGTTCAAGTTGGGATGAATCAGGTTCTGTGGATGTGAGATCAACTCCGGGGTTGGATGGAGAATCCATGGTCGATCTAGTAGGTGAGGCCAAAGAAAGGGGAACCAAATCTGTCAAGGCCAATATGGTGCTATGAGGATCACCTTGCTCTTCAACTGATGGGCTTTCTTCAGAAACTGGGGAAAGGGTGGGAATGCGTAAAGAAGACCCGAGGGCCAATCGTGGACTAGAGCATCCCTGGGTGATTGTCCCAGAGGGGGAATCAAGGCGAAGTAGTTGCTGCATTTGTAGCTGGTCGGGGATACAGCAAGGACGGCCCCAGTGGTGGAAGATCTCCACAGCTATCAAGGGATTCAGGGACCACTTGTGAGGTTGAAGAATGCACTTGCTGTGTCTGTCTGCTATCACGTTGGAACTCCCGGGAATGTACGTTGCTAGAAGAAAGCGGTTGGTAGCCATCGCCCATTGCCATATCCTCATGGCCTCTCGACAAAGGGGGTAAGATTCAGTTCCACCTTGCTTGCTGATGTACTAGACCACCTCCATGTCTGATTGAATCGCAATTGTCCCAGACGGCAGCAGAGGATGGAATGCTTGTAATGCCAGAAGCACCATCCTCAGCTCTAGAATATTTATATGCAGATGGGTCTCCAGTTCGGACCAAGTGCCTTGGACTGTCTGTCCCTGACATAGCTCACCCCACCCCATCAGGGAGGCATCCGTGGTCACTGTGGCCTTGGGTTGCTGGGGGGAGAAGGGGCGAGACCATTGGGACAGATTGTGTGTCATCCACCAATTTAAATCCTGTTTGCACCTGTGGGTTACTCGAATCATGGCTGAAAGAGGATGCTGAAAAGGATACCATTGGGTGAACAGTAGCCATTGTAGAAGCCTCATGTGAAACCTAGCCAGGGGGACAATGGTGATGGAGGCTGCCATGGAACCCAACAGCTGTAGAACTGAGTGAGCCATGGATTTCTCCCTTGAAAAGATTGGAATCAGTTGTTTCTTTATCCTTAAAAATCTGTGCTCTGGAATGGCAGCTCTGCAGTTCTTTGTGTCCAAGATAACCCCTATGAATTCTGTCAACTGAGATGGGGTGAGATTGGATTTTTGCCAGTTTATAGTTATGCCTAGCCTTTGTGCAGCGAGGAGAGAGTATGCCAGGGCTTCTTCCAGTAGATGTCTGGTGGGGGAGGAAATGAGCCAGTCGTCTAGGTATGGAAACATCTGGAATCCTTGAAGTCGCAAGTGGGCTGTGACGACTGCCATGCACTTAGTGGGGTTGTAGAGAGTCCGAAGGGCAGTACTCTGAACTGGTAGTGACTGGCTCCCACACGGAAGAGCAGAAATCTTCTTGATGGCCTGTCCACTTTTATGTGGTAGTACGCATCTTGAAGATCTATCGAGCACATCCAATCGTCTTTTTCCAAAAGCGGGAGGATAGACTGTATTGTGACCATCTGGAATTTTTGTACTCTCCACAAACTTGTTCAATGCACTGAGATCCAAAATTGGTCTCCAGTCCCCGGTTTTCTTTGGCACCAAAAATAGTCTTGAGTAGAATCCGGATCCTATCTGGTCTGGAGGGACTATTTGGATGACTCTCTTTCTTAGCAGCTTTTCTATCTCTAGTGTTGCTTCTTCCCTTTGACTGGGTGGAACATCGGGAAGGTTTTTTGAAGGGACAGGGGAAATATCGAAGGGGATATGATAACCTCTGGTTATAATCCTTTGTACCAAAGAATCGTTGGTGATGGTTAGCCAGGCAGAAGGGTACAAGGAGAAACGACCCCCAACCACCTCCAGAGGAAAGGAGTTGGGCTGCTCTTCAGGAGCGCTGGTAGGGTTGGCCAGGGAAAGAGTCCCTGGAACCCTGGTTACGCGGACCCCCTCTGAGTCTTCCCTGTGAGTTTCCCCCTCTGCCTCTAGGGGAGAACTCGGCCTGTGTGTCACGGAAAGAACCCAGAGATTTCTTGAACCATATCTTTCCACTCTTTTAGTTTTGGGAGAAAGCATGCTGAGGGGAAGAATAACAGACACCTACGGCAGAAAGGTTCTTACCATCTTGTTCACATCTAGCCAGTGTGCTTTTAACTTTGGGTCCAAACAACAAAGAGGCCTCAATGGAAGCGTTAAGAAAGGAAGCCTTAAAGGGTTCCATGAAATTGCACAAGCGCATCCAGGCATGTCGTCTCAAGACCGCAGCTGAACCCACTGCTCTAGCTGCTCCTTCTGATGCGTGAGATATCAGTCGCATAGAGGAGTTAGATATTGACTCAATGGTGGCCAGCTGAAAGGCCACACTGTCCTGGACCTCATCAGACACGGCACCAGCCAAGGTTTCAGAGAGCTCAGAAATCAGATCCCTTTGAAGCCTGGTAAAGTGTGCCATATAATTCAGGGACCTGATAGTAAAGGTTGCTGATGCAAAGGTGCGCTTCTCTATCCTGTCCAGGGACCGGGGCTCTTTGTTAGGCGGATGGACAGTCTGGCTTTCTTCTTCTGCCAGATCCTTTTTTGTTGCGGTCGCCACCACCAAAGCATCCACAGGAAGACCTTTTGACCAATGGGGATCCATATCAGGAGGGGGCAAAATCTTATCTGGCCTCCGGGGAATAGCTTTGATGGTGTCAGGAGCCTACCAAGCACGCTGCACAATAAGCCGGACAAGTTCATCCACAGGTGGAGTAACCCAGGAGGTAGGGGGCTGGGCACGAAAGGCCTGCAGGAATACAGATTCCTCTGAGGTCGGATTAGAGGACTGCCAGTCACCTCTCTGTTTCAGGATTTCGATGATATCACCAAAGGATACCTCAGAGGGTGACCGAGGGGATCCTTCCCCTTCATCAAAATCTGTGTCTTCAGTGAGGGACTCCTGTGGAGTCCATGTGCTTCTCTTACATAAACTTTTCTGGTGGACTTCCCAGTGGGAGAAGCTGGGGAAGACAGCGGAAAAGGGGTTTCCTGTGGGAATATGTCCTGAGGCCCTTGCACCCAGTGTTCGCTTGGTGAGACTTGTGAAACCAGCGTACCAGAGGAGGGCGGAGGGATAGACAGTCCAGTATTGCCAACAGTAGCGAAAGCCTTCTCCATCAGTTGGAAGGCTGGTCCACCTGAAGAGGAGTGAATGTCCAGGACAGGGGTCACCCCTCCCCTAAGTGGCTCAGCCTGCTGGCCCAGAGTCCCCAGATGGCTGTGGAGCAGCAAATTATGCGTGTCACAACTGACATCCTGGGTCATAGCAAAACTTTTCTGCCATGAAGGCAACTGTGGTTCCTTAGTGAGATCCATAAAGGGAACCGCAGAAGGGAAAGACTGTGCCATATCCATGGACTTCAAAGGCAAGAAGGAGGAGAATAAGAAGGGGTCTTTGCAGATGGGTGATAACCTCCCAAGGAAGGATAGTTCCTGGGGGGGGGGCGGGATACCTCTGGCCAAGAGCACCTGATCCACAAGACGCAACACATAGTGTTCAGAAAGGCTTCTAGTGGACTTCACGGAGACTGAGGGAGAGAAACAGGCCTGTCCACAGAAGAGGCAAACTCGGTGCCCATCTCACCAGTCTGCACCAAGAACAACAGTGCCGAGAGAGACTGGACTACACGTGTCTGCACCAAAGAAGTCATTGGTGCCATGGTCACGGTCTGCACCGACACAGGGATCGGTGCTGAAGTGGTTGTCGGTACCGAAGCTGGAACCGACAAAACTGGAGTCAATAGAGTATCTGTTCCGAGTAAGATGTCGGAGCCGACGTGGTCAAGGTCTGCGCCAAATGAGAAGTCAGTGCCGATACAGTAGTAATATAGTCTGAACCAAGGAGCCCCTCGGTGCCGATATAGTGAAGGCTGCAGGAGAAGACGGAGCCGAGATCACTAATGGAGCCGAAGACCTCGGTGCCAAAGGTCTAGGCACCAAAAGCACTGGGGCTGATTGAGTGAGCTCCGAAGCTGAAACTTTAGCCTTTTTAGGCTTTGGTTGGTAGGAGTACCCATCCAGGGATGAAGGCAAAGATTTAGCCTTGGTAGGAACATCCAAAATTTTCTTATGAGATCTAGGAGGGGTTGATGCCTCCGACCCAGAAATAGCCTCTGAGAAGGGAGATTTAAGAAGCCCCTTCAGCAACAACTTGTTTTTCCTTTCTAACAAGGTTCTATTAGAAAACTTTTCACAGATAATACAGGGTGGGTCAACAGATAAGTGGGACGCCCCCAAAGAAAAAATGCATAAAGAGTGTGCATCA
Organism: Protopterus annectens; assembly: GCF_019279795.1. Lineage (NCBI taxonomy): Eukaryota > Metazoa > Chordata > Ceratodontiformes > Protopteridae > Protopterus > Protopterus annectens. The sequence continues at coordinate 1,594,183,990 of NC_056743.1, forward strand.
GATGTAGGTAATTTGTGTCCACAATCAGAAAATCATTTAAACCCTGGACTACCTTTATCTGCGATGACAGAAAAAGTAGAAAAGGGTACCAGCAATGGTACAAAAGAATACCCGAAGGTATGAAAAAAAGGGAAGATTACCAAAAAAATGCATAAAGAGTGTGCATCAGATGTAGGTAATTTGTGTCCACAATCAGAAAACCATTTAAACCCTGGACTACCTTTATCTGCGATGACAGAAAAAGTAGAAAAGGGTACCAGCAATGGTACAAAAGAATACCCGAAGGTATGAAAAAAAGGGAAGATTACCAACGTTGGTAAGGGGAGAAATACCTCGCTGAAAAAAGTAGAGAAAAGAGAAGAAAAACTCAAGAAATATGGTCGCTAGATGCGATAGGGTAAGAGACAATGAAATAGAAACTTTTCTGACAGAAAAAGTAAAATAAATGACTATTTGACAACAAATAACTATACTTAGCTCAAGAGAAGCAGCTTGACACGACCGAATGGCAACACGGCAAACGAAATCTGAGGTAACAGGGAGAGGGGGATTGTGGGTAAGAGTTTAGCTCGAGAGTTTGAAGCTGATGCGAGCTTGGAAAATGGCCGGCTCGGTTCCGAGGTCGGAACTGATACCCATGCGTAAGGAATGAACGAGAATTAACAATATCAGATGAATATTTATGAGAGCATAAGAAATGTTAACTACCTGATAAGTCTATGAACAATCTCTACAGAAGTAAAAGGTATCTGAATAATTCCATATTAAAGAGCACTATTATTACTGCAAACATTGTTGCTGCCAAACAACTTTGTATTTTACTGCTTCATCTACAAATGCAGTGTACTATGCATGAAGAATAAATTGCCTATGTTACACTAAAAATTGGTGCACTGGTGATATTGCCGTAACATTTACTGAACTAGACCAGGTATGGAACAGGGAATGGCTGACAAACAATGATAACAGTTTCAAAATTACTAACCATGCAATCCTGAAGACAATCAAGGAGCCTAGCCCAAATTCCCATTTGCTCTTAAACACTGTGATTATGTGACCTGCTCAATGTCACAGAGTAGGTAAATGCAGTTGGAAAGATTCACAGCCTGCACCCTTGTCACATGATGCACCTCATTAACCAGTTGGAGATCTACTGCACTAACTGCCAGAGTAACAGTTTTGAACTAAATGCCAAGTCCTTACAGTCTGATCATGTAGAGAAAACTGTATCTCAATAAAATGCAACAATAGCTACACTGTGGATGCTAAAGAACAGAAGTCTTGATCATCTCTCTAAATAATGCAGACTACATGACCTGACAAATGTAAGTCTCTATGCAGTTGCGGCAGGCTGTAAAGGGAAAACTGCAAAAAATATATTACTAAAATGCAACATGTTTAGACTGTACTACGCAATCCAGGCCTATTAATAAATGAATTAATTCTTTAGTGCAATAAAAAAAATGACAATATCAATATTGCAGCAGCTTTTGATGAACCGCCCAAACGTTATACAAAACAGGAAATATTACTGCATACAACATACCATTTTTGAGGGGATGGGCTTACATGCTTGTGGGACACCTGCATCTCATTTCTGACTACCCCCCCCCCCCCCTCAATGTCTTCTTGTCATCAAGGAGAGCTATCCCATCTGACATGGCTTGGTAAAGATCAGATTTAATTGAAGAATGGTTAAAAATGTTTATTGCTGCAGCATACACCTCCAAAGTCAACAGAGATTGAGCACACACAAATGGGGCCCTATGCAAGGTAATGAATCAGGCTCCTGCCAGCCATACCAATATCCAATTACTTGTTTGTCTCTCCTCAATTATAATAAATGTTCATACCTCTCAGTGTATGTACAATTTTCTTCTTTACATTTACAATAATTATAGAGATCTGGATTTCATGTATACCTTTTACATCACATTTTACAGAAAAACACTAACAGCAATTTTCTTAAAAGAAAATGCACTCACATTTAATATAGACTTATAATGAGAAGCAGTAAACAACTTCTCTCTTGAAACGCACATTAGTGTAAATGCATCAACCAGCCCATTAATATACAAGAGATATGCTACTCAAACAGCATATAGTGAAGTACTAGTTAGTGTCTCTGTGAAGGATGCAGAAATTCATAAGGGAAATTTGTAATATATTTGCTAACATCCCAAGACAGACATTGGGACACAAGTGTCCCTTTTCAAGAGCAGTCCAGCGGTACTCTTTGGTAAAGTAACTTGGCAGAATCACACAGAAGACTTATGAACGCTGAGGGAATCCAACCATATAATGCAAGAAGCAGTTATTTGAAAGCTCACAGCCTAGTCATTGCCACTAAGTGCTAAACATACTGTTGTAGCCCAAGCTACAAAATTATGTAGCTCTATGACTGATACTGACAGTTCAGGCAGTTCATTCCATGACGATCATGGAGAGGTTTATTAGCTGATCAGGAAGGGCTCACAATTCACAGACCTCACAATTCACCAAACAACATAACAGGACATGTCTTAAATACATTTCTAAAGGTCTGTATAATATAATCGAAATCTTACAAGTCCGAAGCACACAACTTTGAACTGCAAACCTCGAAAGCTTACAAAATCGAATCTACAAAAAAAAAATACTAAATACCCCCCCAAAAAAAAAACACTCTATGCAGGGGGGCAAGCCCCCCTGCACCCCCACACACCCCACTACTTAAATATACCAACTTCAAGATCGCACTACAGTGCAGTAAAGGGAAATCTTCCATTCCCGCACTCTATGGCGATCTCGGTTCGACGTTTTTGTACTTTGAGGTACGAAGTTCGAAGTTTTGAGCTTCGGAGTTATCAGCCTTCAGTTTTCTGATATAAACCCCATTTCTAATGGATTTAATGTGAATGTGTGGGATGAAGCTGAGTGAAGTCATTGACAGATTACTTAGGAATATCCTGGACATTCCGCCAAGTCAGTACAAATATCATCTTGCATTGATTCAGAAAAACAGGCACAGGCATAATAGAAGCTAGCATGTTGACAAAATAAAAAAGTAAAAAGAAAAAAAATGTTCAGATTGCTGAGGTGGCTTGGTAATCAGGAAGGCTTAAAAGAAGGAAAGGGATGGGACTGTGAATCTTGTACAACCATATCCACAAGGCTGGCAGAATGGAGGAGTTGGATAAATAAAGCCAGATGACAACCTCTTTGGGATGATTAAAGTTTTCCTTTACTTTTTAGGCTAGCTACTGTCTCACTCGCATCTTGTTTTTTTAGCTACAGCAGTGTACTGCATTTCAGAAAACCACTTGTTATGGTGTGAGAACCAAAAGTCTAGCTGAAAAAGTACAGTTCAGTACATTGAACTTACCACAATAGTAGATCTTCAAATGATAACTGCTGCAGTAATCTTAGCTACTCTGGGTTATATTCTGCCAAGGATAAAATGGCCAGCCAGCTTACAAAGCTTTAGGGTGCCTTCCACGTGCTTAATCTGTCAACCAGTTTGAACCGAGTAGACTACAGGACAAGTGTGGGCATGAAGCCATTCAAAGTTTTCCTGCCAGCAGGAAGGGAGGCTGAGCCCTGAAATGACAATGTTAGAAAACATCAAAAAATATATGTCCACAGCGTGGCATAAAAAACAAGGGGAGAGGATGGAAGGAGGGAGTGGCTACTGCAGAAATGATCATTCAAACATCTACTCTTATGGTAAGTTCAACTTACATATCTGTATTATGTTCATCATATTGATCATTGCTGCAGTAACCTTAGTTATATGGGTAGATTTCCATAGCTAACTACATTTCGGAGGTGGAGTCCAGGAGCCCCTAGAGAATGGTCCGAGCAAAGCTTGATCTGGACCTAGAGAAGGAATCAAGCTTGTATTGCTTTGTAAACGTATGCACAAATGACTGAGTAGAATACTTCTAGAATAACCTTTTCCAAAAAGCTATAGATGAAACCAAAGCCCTGGTACAGTAGACCGTGACCCTGTCTGGAACAAATTTATTACGGTGAATATTGTGAAGATAGGTGAAGGCTGCCAGCCTAGCCAGATAGAATTTTGTAGATAATTCTGTCATTTGTAAATACTAATGTAAGCCACAGGCTTGTTCTCTTTAATGTGAAAAGACTGTATTGGATGTTGAACTGAAAAAATGTAACAACAGTGTACTCTGCTGTAAGGAAGCTGATAAGTCAAGCATTGTAAAATTCTTTGATCTAAAACTCGGAGCCGAGATGTCTAGAGGGAGGCATTCTGGCTATTGTTTTTGAGACGAGAGTTAATTGCTAGAATTTGCATGTATAACTTCTTTTATTGTTCTGGCTTCCTGACCAGCTGCAAGATAAAAAGTGCTATTAACCTCTGAGTTTCTGTTAGCCTGGTAACCAGAAAGAAATGATGTAATCTGAAATGAATCAGTGGTACTGTGTTTTCAATTTAAGGACAGAGAGAGACAAAGCATTTAGCATTTGCCTTCAGAACATCCAACATCACCAGCAGTCTTGCTCTATATGTAAGTTTATTTTAGAAGTGTGTTTTCTCTTACATATAGCTAGGAAACTAGGAAGACTAGATTTTTTTTCTGTATAGATGTCAGAACTTTTCTACTGTATTTAAGTATTTCTCTATAATCTCTGAACCCCTGATAGCACTGTGTAGTAGGAAGTATTGTCTTGTGTTTTTATTATTTATTATTAAATAATTTTAAACCTTTCAACCATGGCTGTTTTGTGTAAAGATAATTTAAGATCTAGGGTACATTGCATGTATATAGTGATACTGACCAAGCCAGTCCAATAAGCCTTGATTGTTCAGTTACACTTGCTATTTGGATTATAATATTGCACAGTATAATTGGATACTCTTTCATAAGGGCCTTTTAGTAGCTGATAAATATTAGTGGGTGGTGGCAAGTGATACTACTGGATAGTCTGGATAAAAGGGGCACAGCTGGAGAACCTTGCCAGCCTTCCCCAGGAGTGTCTGTGTGGTTGTATATAAGTCTTATCTCAAAGAGTGTGTGTGTGTGTCAGCTACTTGTGCAGGGACTTGAAGCACTGGTTGGACAGAGAGGGTGCTGGAGGTTTTAGTTTGCCCACTAGGCTGAGATCTGGACCCTACAGCTGTGCCAGTGGGGAGTCTTATTTGTGACCTGGAGAGAAAGGGAGAAACCAGCCCCAGACTGACTATGATCTCTGTGTGCTCCTAAGGGAAATTGTACTTTACTGTGTGTGTATTTACTATCCTTTCCCTATATGGACGCCCCTCACTGGTGTTAGTGGTAAGGATAGAGGCTCCTTGATTGCTGGGCCAGTGCATGGGCGTCACAAATATAACAAAAGGTAATAGCCTTAAATAACCATTAGGAAATTATCTATTTTGACACAGGTTGTCCCTTCCTCTTACCTTCACAAGAAATGAACTGATGCAAAGATCTTGAGTTGTCTGTGGACATTCCGGGTATGGAATACCCTTCCTCACTCATTTTTAGGTTCAGGAAAGAAAACTGTGAGATGGACAGTTTAGAAAAAGTAAACTCAGACATTACGTTAAGTATAAAAGATGGATTAGTTCTCAAAGAAATCCTGTCCCTGTGGAAAATAAGATATGGTCAACTCGCCATAAGAGCTTGCAACTCAGATACCCTTCTTCCAGGAATCAGAGGAATCAGTAAAACTGTTTTCCATGTTAAAAACCTCAAGTCAGCCAGACTACCTGATTCAAATGGAGCAAGTGTTGGCTTCTCTAACACAAAATTAAGATCCCAAGCAGGGGTCACTAGTTTGCCTGGAGGCCTCTTATGTAAAACCCCTTTCAAGAACATTTTGACATAAGACTGCATGAAAGAGGCGGATCCATAGGCAGACATGCTGAAATGGCCGATAAATGAACATTGGCAGAGGAATAAAGAAAGGCCATATGATAGGAACACACACATACTGCAAAACCAGAGAACAACTAGCCTTGAAAGGGTGCTGGTTATGTTGTTGGCACCAACTAGAAAGTCTTTTCCATTTGCTAATATATAATTTTCTAGTAGCAGGCTTTCTTGCCACCAACAGTACCTACCACATATTCTCAGTAAACATGTGGTGAAAAGGAATTAATACTCTATCATCCAGGCAGTCAATTGAAAATGATTGATGTCAGGGTGTATCAAACACCCCTGTTCCTGTGTGAATTAATCCAGTCTGTGAGAAAAATTGTGGTAATTGCCCCTGGCCATTTCCAAATGAAGGGAGAACCATGACCGCCTGGGACAGAAGGCAATCAACACAATGATCTTGGGGCTTCTTTCTGAATATTCAGAAGTACCCAGGTCATGGGTGGAAAGGGAAACAGGAACAGCCATGTTCAAAGACAAGAACAGGCATCTGTCTTCCAGGCCTTCTTGTATGGAGTTTTGGAACAGAATTTTGCCAGTTGATTATTCAGAGAAAAGGCAAAAAGGTCTACTTGAGGAACTCCCCACAGAGGGATAAAATCTTGGAAGACCCCCTGATCTAGTTTTCATTTGTGATGGTGTGCTCTGGTATTGTTCAGTTTGTCTGCCACACAACTTTTCCCTGAAGGAATATTGGATGCCTGTAGAGTGACATTGTGCTGTAAAGCTATATCCCAAGTTATGGGTTAGGCTGTAAAGAGGGGTATGACCTGTTTCCCCTTGCTTGTTGATGTAACACATGACTGTGGCATTGTCTATAAACACTTGAAGAGGTCCCAGGGACCAAAGATGGTTCACAGAATTGAGTGCTTTGATCACGGCAAACATCTCCTTCACATTTATGTGTTTGCATCTGCCCTTGGTGTCCCACACTCCCTGCACTTTTTTTCCCTGTTGAAACTGCTCTCCAAGCAAAGTCCAAAGTGCCTGTAGTGACTGACTGTGTTGGAAAAAGGAGGGAAAAGGAGAGACCTCGATTTTCAGATATCCATAGTCTCCACCAAAAGATTCTTCTTTTGACAAATCCCAGCACTGGGATTTGAAAAGATAACTGATGTTAATGTTGGGACCAAAGAGATTTCAGATATCACTGTATCTTTCTCATGTAGAGTCTTATCGGGGGCATCATAATACAGAATCAAAACTGCAAAGTATTCCCTCACAGTGAACAAAGTCTGAGTGGAAAACCTTAGAAGCAGATCTAAATAAAGATCTATTTTTCCTGTCGAGGAAAAGCTGCATGAGGTAGTTCACAATCCTGTGTGAGAGAGTCAAGAAAGACCTTTGAATGTTCTCTTAGAATCCCAACTTGTGTAAGAGATCTCTCACCCAAGAGGGAGAGGTTCCTGACACTTAGAAAAAGACTCTGCAAAGATAAGCAAGCTGTCTAAATATGGGATAATGTGAATACCCTGTACCCTGCAATGAGCTAGAACTGGAGCTATACACTTTGTGAACACTCCTAGTGCTTTGAACAGTCCAAAGGGTAAGGCAGAGAACTGATAATGTGACCCAGATACACAAAACCTTATGAAATGTCTGAAGTCTGGATGAATAAGGCTGTGATGATAAGCATCCTTTAAGTCTATTACCAGGAACTTTGAACTTTGAAAGAGGAAGAAGAGGTAACAGGTTGCGAAGTGACATAATTTTGAATTTGGGCACCATTACAAACAGGTTTAGAAAAGAAAGATCCAGAACTGGTCTTCAATCGTTTTCTTTCATTCTTTGGCACTAGGAACATCCCTGAATAAAAAGCTGTCCCCAACTGGGAAGGAGGAATTGGTTCTATTATTCCTTGGGACAGCAGGCAATGAAGAACAGGGGAAACAAGAGTCTGATCTGGAGGATGTATAATGGCCCTTGGAAAGGAAGAATTTCCTCCCATTGTCATATGTAACCTTGATGAATGATTTTCAGAACCCATTTGTCTGAAACAATCTGTTGCCAAAGAGAAAGATGGAGGTGGCATAATGGTTAAGATGTTTACCTCACAGACAGAAGGTACAGATTTTGATTCTCATATTTGAAAAATGGCCCACAATGGCAAGTAGCCTAGTACTTTTCAATGCATCTATGAAAGAAAAAAGGGGCTAGGGTTTCTTTAACAGTCATTCAGACTTGTTGGACTGTCCTTGGTTTTTGGACATTTGATACTTCTTTTTGGAGCCCCCTTGCCATTTTGTCTTAAACATCTGTTTACCTGAATTCTGTTGAGACTGTTTATTCTGTTTTTTTGCCAAAACTGGATGAGAAGGAAAATCCCTTAGACAATATGGAAAAGAAAGGCTGAAAAAACTTAAGAAATTCCATGCATCAGCTTGCCACTTTTGGCAAATTTTTTAATCACCTCTGCAACAAAGGGGTGAAATACAATCTCTATCGAAGAGAAAACTGAAAATCTCATTTTAGCATCACCTGGAAGGTACTGAGAATGCAGCCAAACAAACCTCCTTGAAACAGTACCAGTGGCCAAAACCCTGGATGAAGTATCAACAGGGTCATTCACACACTACAGTGAGTAGTCACCTGTGCAACACTAGAAACAAAGTCATTTAAAACAATTTTTTCTCACAAGAAGAAACCGCAGATAAATCATTCCTCATACTTTCACAGTTTGTCAGAAGAAACTTTAACATATGAGCCTAACAATTCAAAATTCTTAATGTCAAAGTTGCACAAATATACTCTTTTTTCCCCATATTATCAATAATTTTCCCATCCTTATCAGAAACAGTAGGTTGGAATTCCTTATCAGAAACAGTAGGGTTGGAATTAACTAACTGCATAGCAGCAGTGGGATACACCAAGGCTATAGCTGTTTGCTCAAATTTGTGAACAGTGTAAAAATTTAAAAGACTGAGGAACTTTATACATCATATCAACCTTTTAGAGACAGTTGGCTGACTACAGGAAAACTGCAGGCAGTAATACACACACATATTCTAAAGCTGACAGAACAGCAGGAATGGGTGTAGGCTTTGGAAAATCCTTCTGTACCAACTCATAATATTTTCTGAGGGACTGAGAAATCTCAGTGTTCTCCCACTGAAAACTCTGGCACATTCTAGCAATAGTCTCAGAAAAAGAGAAACCCTCAAAGGGAGAATCAGAAACAAAACTCGCTTCGGAGTCTGAATAAAAACCTGAGGAAAACCCCCTGAATCTGTCCATGCATCTCCCTATTCAGAATCTTGAATCTCTTCAGAAAAGAAGAAGCCATCTTACTTATACCAGAAAATACCTTAGAAGAAGGATCGCTAGCTTGAATTAAACCCTGCGCCAGACCCAGTAAATTACTCCTATCCAAAGAAATTTGAGGAGGAGTAAATAAATGCTTGGCTTTCTGTTTCTTTTTGACAGGAAAATTTGAATCAACCATGTTACTAATGACAGCAGCCAATGGCAACAACATTCTGATACAACAAGGAAACCCTCCCTGTTTCCCCTATCTCAGGACTATCAAGAGTGTCTCTGTCATGCCCACTGAAGGGTCTCCAACAGCCACAGAAGATGTAGTTAACTCCTGGTTCATAGTGACTGTACGTGGAGTAAAAGATGAATGGTCAAAGGAACAATAAATGGACACAGCAGAGTCACCCAACAGCAGCTGAGGCAAACTGCTAGCCTGCTGTGGTAGCAAAGGCTGTTTGATTAACTTTTTCTTTTGCGGCTGAAAGAAGGACCATGGGACAGGTAGTATGTTCTATGGTGAAGCTCAAAAAGGTGCCTCTTTCCTCAGGAAGACAAACAATAAATGCTGGTAAAACTACCAGTTAGCAAAACTTACTTTTGACAGAAAAAAAACAGTAAAAACACTTTTAAACACTATGCCAGCAGCACAAAAGAAAAATAAGCACAATTTATCCACAGAAATACATTTTCAGTTTGTTTACACTACTAAACTGACAGGACAAATGTGCGCTCTGTTTAAAAGTACATTCCAACTCAAGACAGTTAAAACACAACACTCCTAGCTTTAAAATAACTTTCATAAAGAGAAAAGTAATAAAACATCAATAAAATTAAGAAAATGGAATTTTTTCCCCAGCAAAGGAAAGCTCAAGTCGATCAACCACAAATTCTCAAAAACCTCAACAAGAGCATTACTATTTGGTGGCAGTAAAACTCTGAAGGGCTTGGTGGCCAAACGTGTCTTTTAGTTAGCTCAGCTCAAGCTGCTTGACAGTTTGGGTGCGTGGAAGGTGCCCTGAAGCTTTGGAAGTTGGCCGGCTGTTATATCCTTAGCATGATATAACTCATATAGCTAAAGCTCCTGCACCAGTAATCAATATGCTGAACACTGTGTGAATCCCTCTGACTGACCGACCACACACACATACACATATACATACACACACACACACACACACACACACACACACACACACACACACACACACACACACACACACACACACACACAAGCCATCCTCACCAAATTTAAACTACTACTTCATTCCTCAAAAACTACAAACTTTTAAACCCGGTCAAGAAATAATAAGCCTACGGGACTTCAACCTAAACTTTCTTGGTCCAGCAAACTCTAATCAAACCCACTTACTTTCTGTTCCTGTTACCATACAAATGACTAAAGAACCCACTGGGACCCGACTACAAATCAGGTAATGACTCCCTTTCCTGGACCTCATAATTACTAATACACCAAATAATATCTGTGGCATCAAACTTCTACCCCTGCAGCTTTAGTGACTACTGTGCCACCACTTTCTTCCTCAAACTTATTAAATGGAAGTTCCCTCCCCTCTGCTAACCACCTTCTGACGAAAAACTAGCAAAATGTCCTGATCGATTGTTCTAGCTAATAATAACCCAAATGACATAACATTCTATCTAACAAATCTGTTGCTGCATGTGCATCACAAACATTCCCCCTTAACCTGCAGGTTACTTAAAATAATCAAAACCAAGGACTGAAATTTCTCTACAAAATAAGAAACACCAGCCAGGCACCAATGTTAGCACAACTCCACCCCAGAAAACAAAAATTCATCCATTTGAGAAATCAAAAAAGCAATGAGGTAACACAAAGCAAACTTCCTTAAAATAAAACACTTGAGACACAACCAGAAACAATCTAGAACCTGGCCAACAGCATTACAGGTCACACTCAACCCAGGAATCCCTTATACGTGGACACAATACAAGCAACTTCAGGCCAACTACTCCCCACTGACTTGTTCAAAGAATTCTCCACCATTACATTTTTTTGTAGATTCCCTTTTTAACACTTAACACCCCCATACTCCTGCAGTTCAAAACAATGTCAATCTAAAAATAGAACAAATACCTTGTGACACTAACATAAGCAGAAAATTCTAGTCACAGTGTATCTACAGCATACCCACCATTGCAGAATCTCTATAGCCTCTGGTTTACAAATAATGCAATGCCAAACATTTAGAAACAAGTCATAATCATAAAGATCTCCAAATTTTCCAACCATGTAGCCTCAAAGGATTTCAGAACCATATCCTTCCTTGTGGAAGATTTTTGAGATGTTCACATGCACTCAAGTTACAAACTCAAAAATACAGCATCCTAACCTGACAAAAACATGGCATTTTCAAGTTTGGCCTCAGCAGGAGAGGTCTGTCCAAGAGATGATGTCAAAGCAGGAGGACCGTACTAGTTGGAGCCAAAAGGACGTGATTAAATTGAGTTGTGGCTTGCACACCTTGGCTTTATCAATGACTTTTGGGATAGAGGGAGATGGGTGTGTGTGTGTGTGTGTGTGTGTGTGTGTGTAAAGAACTGCTGGTCACCACTTTTGTAGGAGAGTATCTCTGGGGATACTTCTGAGGGAGGAACAGGGAAAAAGTATATATGCTGCTGCATTTGCTGTTGACAAGAGATGCAAACATGTCACAACAGGGTTTCTCCAATGATGAAATACTACTTTAGTTGTTTCTGGAATAACAGTTGACTGGTGAGGCATTAAGATATATAGACTGATGGGTAGCTAGAAGAAACAAAATTGGAAGCAAGAATCCATCCCCCATATTCTCATGGCCTCCCAGCAAAGAAGACAGGAATTAATTCCTCCTTGCTTGTTTGGGTTCAAACCAATAGCATGTTATCAGAATGGAAGGTAAATGTACTAAGGGAAGGACGTCTTGCCTCAAAACATACGCCATAATCTCCAAAATGATGACATGCACTGCATCCTCAGTAGGTGACTAAGTGCTTTAAAACTTCTGATCTGCAAAATGCACCTTCATTCCAGAGCAAATGCAGTTGCGGTGGAGATTGGGATTGAAAGGTTCTATACAGAAACAGATTAGATGGCTCTGTCCACCTAAGATGATGTTCTTACACTTCTTGGAGATCTGAATGGGAACATCTATAAGGTCTGCCTACTAATCCCACTGCACCTCGAGGTGTATTACAGAATCTTCAAGAAAAAATTGAACTGGGAACCATAAACATTGCAAAAGCAGTTAGGTCAGCTGTATGTAGGCAAAGAGATACTGGAAAAGTACAGTTTTGTACCTACCATAAATGTAGATGTTCGAGTGGTTATGCTGCTGCAGTCATCACACTTGGGTTATCCTGCTGTCAGGCGGTCCCGCAGTCGGCCTGAATTCCAAAGCCTTGGTCCGGCGTCGGTTGTCGTCGCTTCTTCCCTGACGTCAGTGCGGCAGGGGTATAAAAGAGGCAGCCGATGCCATTTTCTTCAGTTTTTCTTGCCCCAGATGTCAGGTGCCCCAAACTAAGAAGGCAAAATAAGAAGCTTGCAAAACATACCTTAGTGAAAAAACAATAGTACTAGTTGTAAGCAAATACACCATATAGACATGCATCCCAAAGTTTGATGTACCAGGAGGTATAAGAAAAAAAACCTTGTTAGGTAGAGGGGATGGAGGGAGGGTAACCTGGACTGCAGCAGCATAACCACTCGAACATCTACATTTATGGTAGGTACAAAACTGTACTATGTTCATTGTGCTATGCTGCTGCAGTCATCACACTTGGGTAGAGTCCCAAAGCTGTGGTAGGGGCTAAACTGGGTTAGGTGCAGCTAAAATGCCCTGCAGAACTGCAGTGGCAAACCCAGCTCTGGATTTTGAGTATAGAGGAAGGTGGTAATGCTTGGTGAAGGTGTGCACTGAACTCCAGGTAGCTGCCTCCAGAATGTCCTTTGTTGGGACTCCTCGGAGGAAGGCTGCTGAGATTGCTGTAGCCCTGGTAGAGTGAGACCTAATACTAGCAGGCACTGCTTTCCCATGGTGTGAGTAGCAAAAGCGGATGCAATGTGCTATCCATTTGGAGATGGTCTGTTTTGAAATAGCCTTTCCTTCTGAGCCTGGTGCATAGGATACAAGGAGTTGGTCAGATTTTCTGAAGGCCTTTGTCTTATCCAAATAGTAACGTAACTGTCTGTGAATGTCCAAAGAGTGAAGGAGTCTTTCTCCTTTATTCTGTGGGTTTGGATAAAAGGTGGGCAAGTGTATGGTCTGATTGAGAGCCACACTGGATACTACCTTTGACATGAAGGAAGGGTTGGTGCGTAAAGATACTCTGTCCTGATGGAAAATGATGAAAGATTCTAATGCCATAAGTGCCTGCAGTTCTGAGACTATGCGTACTGAGGTGATAGCCAGCAGCAGGGCTGTTTTCCATGACAGGTATTGAAGCTCTGCTGAAGAGGCTGGTTCGAAAGGAGGAAGTGTTAACTTTTCCACACAAAATTTAGATCCCAAGTTGGAGTTGGTGGTTTTCTGGGGGGTCTTATATTTTTTGCCCCTCTGAGAAACTGCCTTAGCAAAGGATGAGAGAAAATGGGAGGAACCGTATCATACTGAGCTGAAATGGCTGAAGCATGGATCTTTATGGATGAGAAAGAAAGGCCTTTGTGTAGCATCTCAGTTAGATATTGGAGTATGTATGGAATATTTGGGATGCCAGGATTTAGGCTTCTGGCCTGGCTCCATACACAAAATCTTTTCCATTTGTCTGAGTAAGTTTTTCTGGTACTGGGCCTCCTGGCCTCCAAAATGACATTCTGGACGTCCTTTGAGAGAAGTGTTGTTTGATAATTTAAGGTATTTTCCATGCAGCTAGATTTAAGGTCCTTAGTTGACTGTGAAGGATCTGGGAGTTTTGTTGGGTTAACAGCAGAGGGAATTGAGGTAAGATCCATGGAGGGCTGCGAGACAAGTTTCGTAGAAGTGGGTACCAGTGTTGGTGTGGCCAGTCCGGAGCAATGAGGATCATCTGTGGTCTCTCTGATTTATTTTTATTTTATTTTACATTTGTTGACCGGGCTAGTCTAGCTGGAGAAATTTCCATTTTCAGTAGAGGCCCGGGGAGAAAAGCTCCACAGAAATAAGTACATAGAGACAAATCATCAGTAAAAATAAAAATATTAGTATAAATGTTAGTGAAAACAATGATAACAAACTCAACAATATAAGATTATTACTACAAGAGTTAATTACTATCATACACAGTTACAAGAAACTAAGAAGCTATACGCTTTAAAATTAAAGGTGCATGAATTAATTACTACCACTCACAGTTATAGTCTAGGGAAAAAAGATATTAAATTTTATACAGAGAATACAAAAATACATGTCAGATATGGATACGAGGAAGGGAGGTAAGAAAAAGAGTGTAAAGAATAAGGGACTGGCTTTCAGTAATACCTGGGTAAGTAGAGGCAGAGGTGGGAAGGCGTAGACTGACAATGCTGTCCAACTGAATGAAAGGGCATCCACTTTCCAGGCCAGGGGATGATAAGTCCTTGTGCAAAATTTTTGTAGCTGGCAATTGTTGGTTGAGGCAAACAGATCTATGTCTGGTGGTCCCCACCTTTGAATTATCATTGAGAATACTTGTGGGTGCAGTCTCCACTCGTGAGGGTCTGTCAAATTTCTGCTCAATTCGTCTGCCAATATGTTCTCCTTTCCTGGCAGGAATTGTGCTTGTAGTTGTACTTGGTAAGTTAATGCTGTGTTCCACAAGTCCATTGCCTGGCTGCATAGTGGGTAGGAGTGTGTTCCTCCTTCTTTGTTTGTTTATGTACCACATAACTGTGGTGTTGTCCGTCCTTATTAGAAGTTGTCCTGGATGGAAGAGGTTCTTGAAGGCTGTTAGTGCATTTTTTACAGCTAGCATCTCCTTTTGACTGATGTGTAGTTGCCTTTGGTTTGCAGACCATTTGTCCTGTATGCATTGTCCTGCCATGTGTGCACCCCCCAGGCGTAGTCTGATGAATCTGTTGTCAAGATTTGGTTTGCTGGAGGTGAGACAAAGGGAAGGCCCGTTTGCTTGGCATGCTTGAGCCCACCATAGAAACTCTTTCTGGAGGCAGGGAATGAGAGTTATATTTGCTTCGAGGCTGTGTCTTGTGTTGGGACCATACACTTTTTAGGTACCATTGTAGTTTTCTCATATGCTTTGCATATGCAATTAGTTGAATGCAGGATGCCATGTACCCCAATGCCTGCAGGAATTTCCTTGCAGTGAGCTGGGTAGAAGTTGCCATCTTTTTGAAGTACTGAGCCAGTTGTTTTTGCTTGTCTGGCGTGAGGTAAGCCATCTGGGCCGTTGTATTCAAGCTGGCACCCAGGAAAATTATTTCTTGTGAGGGTATTAGTTTTGACTTCTTTTTGTTTACTGTGTACCCTAGGCAACTTAGCAGCTTTGTTACAAATGCCAGATGCTGTAGTAGGATGTCTTTGCTGTCCGCTTGGATCAGGCAGTCGTCCAGATATGGATAAATTTGTATTCCTCGTTGTCTGCAGTATGCAATTACTGATGCCAGGTATTTCGTGAATACTCTGGGTGCAGTAGATAAGCCAAAGGGCAATGCAGAGAATTGATAATGCGTTGTGCCTGCCAAAAATCTGAGGTATCTTCTGCAATCTTGTCTGATAGGGACATGCAGGTATGCCTCTTGGAGGTCCAACGTTACCAGCCAAGACTCCTTGCCCAGCATGGGAAGAAGCTGCTGTAGTGTGAGCATTTTGAATTTGGGAATGTCCAGGTACGTGTTTAGAATTGAAAGGTCTAAGATGGGTCTCCAGGCTTTGTCCTTTCTTGGTACTAGAAACAGTCTTGAGTAAAATCCTTGACCTTGCTCTTTTGCAGGTACCTTTTGAATTGCTTTCATGTTCATGAGTGCTGAAATTTGCTTTTGTGCCCATTGGTTTGTTGGCAGATTTGGCATGCCTCTCATCCGTGGTAAAGTGTGAAAATGAAATCTGTAGCCTCGGGTAATGATATCCAGAACCCATTTGTCCTTTGTTATGATGTGTCAATTTTGTGGAAAAAGAGCCAGTTTTCCTCCTAGAGGTGCTGCCTGGGCAATTTTGCTTGGCAGGTGAAGAGGAAAATCATTGAGTTTGTTTTCTGAAGGGTTGAGATCTGTCGTCTCCCCCTCTTTGAGTTGTTGTCTGCCATTGTCTAGGCCTGAAGGTACCTTGTGCCTTGCCTCTGCCCCTAGGGCGTCTGTAACTGCCCCTTTGGGGTCTGTTTGAAGCAGGAAAGGACCAGTTTTTTGATGGCCAGTTTCTGCTGAAGCGAGGAGGTTGCACCTGCAAAAAATCTTTAACTGTTTGCATTGATTTTGCCTTTTCTTCCATTTTCTTTAAGACTTCCTCTGCTTTGACACCAAATAATGCATCCTTTTGCAGTGGAGCATCCAGTAATTTTGCTTTAACATGTTCTGGTAAGGTCTGCTCTTTTAGCCAAGCATGTCTCATTACAGACCCTGTGACCGCTGCTCTACATGAGGCCTCCAAAGAATCAAAACCACACTGCAAGGTATGTTTTCCCACTTGTTCTGCTGCATGCAGCAAATCTTGCATTCCTTTGAAATCTAGTTGATCAGTTTGAGGGAGCATTTTCTGTTTTAACTGAGTAAGCAAGTACTGCTGGCATTTAATCATGTGGAATTGGCAGTTTAATGCTCTCATGGCCAAAGTGGCAGAGGTATACACTTTTTCCCCCCCATCTTTCCAATGCCCTGGAATCTCTTTCCGCAGGTAGTGGATACTTAGCAGTAGAGGCCTTTACCCCTTTGGGACCCTGGGAAATGGTTTCTGGGTCTGCAGCAGGGCTTTTATATAAAAACTTGTGAGAGTCAGGGACCCGATAGTATCTGTCTGGTTTAGGTGGTGCAGGAGGTAAGGAATCTGGATTTAGACTGGATTCAGTCTAGACATCATCCAGAATGTCTAAAACAGAAGGAATGGATAGGGGTCTATGCTGAGGTAGAAGAAGAAACTCACGGAGTCTTTTCTTGTAGTCAGAGTAATCTTGACCTTCCCAGTGGAAATGCTCTCTCATGGTGTGCAGGGTTTCCCCAAAAGAGAAGTCTTCAGGAGGGGAAATAGAGGGAATAGACACCTCAGTATCTGAGTCTTCATAGAGAGGGAAGGGGTAATCCTGTTCTTCAGAATCTGCTGAGGAAATGGATTCCTGGTCCGAAGGAGGTAAATCTTCCTCCAGTCTAGGCCTTTTGTCAGGAGGGGGCTGGGAACCTCTGATAAGGGTAATCAGGTCCTCCGCCATTTTGAGCGTCTGTTTTTTAGGCATAGGGGCCTGTGCGGGAGTCTGTGGACCCAGTTTCCTAAACTTTGGAAGCTTAGCGTATGACTTAATGGAGAGATTCGTCTGTTTAAAGACGCCTTCTGAAGCCGAAGGCCTGTCCATAGTCTCCGGATCGCCGCCAGGGCTGGCGTCCGTGAGTTGAGGAGGAACAGGCTCCAGTGGCCCAGTACATTCTGACGGAGAGGTAGTAGTATTTTCTAAATCTGCGGTAGTCAGGGGCTGCGTAGACGCCTCACTGACTACCGAAGATCCGGTGGCAGGCCTAACTGAGACCTCGGTATCTGGTCTAGGCCTAGGCTGCCTGTCCTTGTCCTTGCGTTTTTTAAACATAGCGGTTGTCGGAGGTTCCGACGACATGCTGTAGTTGAATTTTCTGCCAAAATAATGTCGGGCGGTATCAGCCCGACACTTAATAGTGCGTTTATTGAACCTAGCGCAAAACCGACAACCAGAAACGTCGTGGTCTGGGCCTAGGCAAGGAATACAATAAGAATGAAAATCTTTATGAGGTATTTGCTTCCCACAAGAAATACAATTATTAACTTTGTCTGACATCAGTCTGAGGCAAGAAAAGTTTCCCCAACGGGGTACTTAGCTTTATAGAAGACTTCGGCTGAAATTCTGTTCGGAAATCTCAGGAGCTTGCCGACCGGCACTTGTGAACTGCTTCTGCTTCGGGCACCCCGCGGCAAGAAAGACTGAAGAAAATGGCGTCTGCTGCCTCTTTTATACCCCTGACGCACTGACGTCAGGGAAGAAGTGACGACAACAGACGCCGGACCAAGGCTTTGGAATTCAGGCCGACTGCGGGACTGCCTGACGGCAGGATAACCCAAGTGTGATGACTGCAGCAGCATAGCACGATGAACATCAAACTGTTGCTGAGTATGCATATGACTGTTTCCTTGATTAGCAGAATGCTGTCTGTAGGTAGAAAGCATTTGCACAAAATGGGGGTATAGAGGGAATCCATGAGGGTTATCGGCTGAATTGGCCTTAGACGGCTTTGCAAGGTTGAGAGTTACACTCTAGGACAGAAGCAGCTTTAGAAGCAAAGCCCTGAAGGAAATTAGACTTTAAATGACAGGGATGCCACAGCCAGGTAAGGAGAGATTCTGAAGCCTTGGGAGTTAAATGATTGCTGTGACTATGGACATATGCATTTGCAGGACATCCTGGGGACTGTGGTGAGACCAAAGGGTAATGACTAGCTCCAAGACAGAAATGAAGAAATCTTTTGCACTCCTTAACCTCTTTGATGTGAAGGTAGGCATCCTGGAGGGCCAGACAGCACACTGAGCCCCCTTTGGAGAGAGACAGAAAGATTAACTAAATCATGTCCTTCTGAAAGGGCATTTTGATGGTGTGACAATTTAGGATGCTTAAAATGAGAACTGGTCTACAGTTCTGTTTTGTTTTGGGGAACTAAAAAGAAACTTGCAAAATCTATGCCATTCTGGTCTGGCAGGACCTCTTTGATATACCTCTTTGACAGAATGTCTTGAATGATTGTGTCAGCTGCAGTCTTTTGACAAGGTAGTACATCTAGCAAGGAGGTCTGTAGACCTGGACAGGAGGATCAGAGTATGAAACAGCCTCTAGATATCATGTCTCTAACTCATCTGTTGTGTGTGATGGCCTTACATGCAAGCAGACAAAAAGATAAAAGGCTCCTGAATACCTCCAAAATGAAGGGGATTAACAATCCTCCAAAGAAGTGCCATGTGATCCTTATTTCCTTGTTGAATACCATCAAGTCCTCTGGGACCAAAGCCACTATGAAAACTGCAGTGACCTTTACAGTGCTTCCCAGAGTCTCTGAAATTATCTTGCTGCAGGTGCTGCTACCAAAGTTGAAGGAAGCTGTGGTTCTTCCTTGAATATGGCTGCTATGGAGCCTTGAAGTTACTGACAACTTTGGCAAGTTTCACTTTACTCTGCTCTCAAGGTGACATCCATGTTCGGATCATATAACAGACTGGTTCCAATCAGACATCACAGCCTTTTGTGTTATGTGTAGTATACTTGTTTCATTGCTTGCACTATATGGCTAACAGTTTCCAATTTGTAACACACTCCTTTTTTCATTATTTGGACTAACCGGTTAGCAGTTTCCAATGGCTCCCCAGTGAAATGTTGGGACTTGAAATGCCAAGTGCCAACATGCAGACAAATCTAAACTCTACGAAAACAGTAAATTTCAATAATCACGCTTCTCCTTTAAACTTCTTTTTTTACAGGGGGACAAGCCCCCCCCCCCACATGCCCAAAACTTACATATACTAACTCAGAGACTACCATATCTCAGAGAAAGGGAATATCCTGAGAAATGTCCATCTCGGACTTGGTACATGAAAGCCTGCTTTCTCGGCCATTCAATCTCTATGTTTTGGGATTTCTTCTAGTGGGTCCCGATATTTCAAATTGTTACCATTTCCACTACGTAACGTATAATTATTTTGCCTTGTGTACCCTCCTGTTTTATACTGTAAACAATTTGAGGCTGAAAAACAACAAATAGGAAAATTTATCAGCATGATAAAAATAAAATAAATAAATACATAATAAAATACATACTGGAAATGTTAAGCTCATAAATCAAAACAGAAAGATAACCATACAGCTTGAACTTACAATTATCTTTAAAAAGTTTCAATGTTTCCTTAGTTATATTATAGAATATGTATGCACCATGGACAATAAGACAAAGTTGGAAAAACACACAAACCCAAGTATCCATTTTCAGCTGTGACACATTCTGAGTGCAGAGGTGCCGGAAGATGCTGAAGGCTGGGGGGTGGGGGTGGGGGGCGGTAGAGGTTCAGGGGGCAAGTAGTGACTTGAAAGGGCATTTTCTACTTTTATCTTCTACTGTTAACTGTGATAAAAGATGTACACATATGATATGTGTTGAATAGCTGCATATACGGCCAACCGTTGTTGCATTAAGAATAATTCCACATAAATTTCATAGTAGAATTATAAATTAAACTACTGTCTCTCATCACACCATTCCAAGTGTGAATGGGACATGTGCTTTCACCTGAATGTCTGGCCTATGAGTATACCATTCAAAAAAACTGCCTGTGTGCTAAAAACCTGAATAAGTAAATGAAAAGAGGACAGATGTTTTAACAGGCAACATTAAATTCTGGCGTATGTGTGTTATTTGGGCATTGCAACACTTAAACTACATAGTGGTGAACAACAATTGCAATTGCTATATGGCATGGGCTCTATGGTTTCAGTCTGTTTATGACCATAGTCCAGACATCCTGATGTACACTTTATACTGTGAAAGTGGATATAGTGAAGACAGGTTGGCAATTTCAAAATTCAGAATAAAAACTGTACACTGAGCTGTCAGCACTATAGTCAGAAACAGACTAAAACCAGACACCATGCTTCTGTTTCCTCTGGTATGTCCTAGCGTGTTGGGGAAAACAAATGCTGGTTTGGAGTTTGATTAAAAGAACACACACAGGCACAACCACATAATTTGCTACTTAAGTTTTCAGTTCAACTAGTACTTCAACTGTAGAAAATACTACTGAAATAAAATGCAAATTTGCATGTAATCATTTTGGGTTATAGAAAAGTACCATTGTATACGTAAATGTACTATAACAGTACATGTTCAAATGATCCCTGCTGCAGTAGCCTAAGTTATAATGTTTTATATCTTGCAAAGCTTCAGGGCACCTTCCACTCACCCAAAACCATTAGCTTGGCCTGAGCTGGTGAAAAGACAGGTATGGGCACCAAGACATTCAGAGCTTTCATGCCAACTGAGACAGGGAGGCTGAGCCCTAAGAAGACATTGCTAGGAATAACAATAAATAAATAAATACATAAATGCCCACATACAGAAATAAAAAATACACAAAAAAACAAGGGTGGTGGTGGATGGAGGGAGCGGCTACTGCAGCAGTGATCATTCGAACATGTACTGCTAAAGTAAATTTGTTTACACAACTATACTATGTTCTTCATATTGATCATTGCTGTGATAGCCTAAGCTGTATGGATAGATTACCATAGCTTAGAAGTGGGAGGTAGAAGAAGAAGGGTCCAGGAAGCCCTGGAGAATGGACTTGGCAAAAGTTGGCCTAGACCTGGAGAAGGAATCTGGCTTGTTGTGCTCTGTAAAAGTACGTACAGAGGACCAAGGTGCTGCTTCTAGAATACTTCTATAATTCAACCCTTCCCAAAAACCCATAGATGAAATAAAACTTGATAGCATATGGCTTGACCCTGCCTGGAATAGTTTTGTTGAGGTGGGAATAAAAAGAAGTTTTTTACTCACCATAATCTTCCACCTGTATTGTCTGTTTTCATTCTTTCTCAACCTATGTGTTCAGATCCGATCCCTCAGATCTGACTCAGCTCTCACTATAGCTCGTAGTAACCAAAAAACTCTTGAGCTTCTCCCTTACCTACAATGCTCCCTTCCTAAGTACTTCAGATCTTGTTTGCTAATAGAAGTAAAAGAAAATATTTTAAGCATTCAGAGAGACTATATCATCTAGGAGTTCAAAGGTAGGGGGCTGGTGGATGGGGAGTTGAGGAAGAATGAAAATGGACAACACAGATGGAACGTTATGGTGAATACATAATTTCTTTATCTGAGGTTGTCCATTTTCATTCTATCCTCAACTTACAGGACATAGTCCCCAGCTACCTTAGATCCTGGGTGGACTCAAGGAAGGATGATCCTCAGCACCACTGAACCGAATGATGCTCTACCCCTAGAGACCAGATCCAATATGTAATGAGCAATAAAGGTATGAGGAGAAGCCCAAGTTGCTGCTGCACAAATGTCATTCATAGAAGCACTAGTCAGGAAAACAGATGACGTTGCCATTGCTCTAATAGAATAGGCTTGTTATGAATTTGGCAAGACCATGCCAAAATGATCATAAATGAAAGTAATACAACTGGTAAGCCATCTGGGCAAGATTACTTTGGTGACTGGTTTACACAATTTACATTTGAGAAGGAAACAAATAACTGGTCAGATTTCCTGAAACCTTTGGTTCTATGGAGGTAAAAACACAATTGTCTGTGAACATCTAATAAATGTAACAAGTATTCACCTTTGTTTTCAAAGTTTGGAAAACATACTGGCAAACTGATGTGCTGTGATATTTCTCTCTGATACCAACTTTGGTAAAAAGATGGATTAGTACAGAGAGATACTCTATCTCTGTGAAAAATTAAATATTGTGGTTTGCAAGATAAAGCTTGAATTTCTGAAATTCTTCTTGCAGAAGTTATGGCTACCAAGAAAATAGTCTTCCAAGAGAGGAATTTAAGGTCATACTTGGCTTCTGGTTCAAAAGAGGAGTGTATAATGGCCTGCAGCACTAAATTTAGGTCTCAAGGGGGAGTAGGGTCTTTATAAGGGGCTTTAAAAGGAAAGTTCCTCTCAGAAATGCTTTGCAGAGTTTAGGTGAAGCAAATGAGGTACCTTGAAAACCAATGTGAAAACTGGATACTGTTGCCAAATGAACTTTGATAGTTGAAGATGACTCTTCATTGAAAAGTTGGTCTAGAAAATCAAGTTTGTCATGAATTGGGGCAGAGAAGGGATAAATGTTAATTTGTAATGTCCAGTGAACAAATCTTTTCCATTTACTGGAATATAATGTATGTGTAGATGGTTTATGATAAGACAGGAGTATGTGTTGGACTGGAGAGGACAGCACAGGTTGGCTGGCTATTACTAGAATTGGAGAAGCCAGGTTGTCAGCCTGAGACTGGGTACATCTGGATGAATCATGCCCGTCAGGTGAGACAGCAAGTCTGGAGTTGGACCCAGAATCCATGGTTGGTGAAGTAAGTGAGGCCAGAGGAAGCAGAACCAAATCTGATGAGGCTAATATAGTGCAATGAGGATTACTTTGCTCTTCAACCTGGCCACTTTCTGCAGAAATTTTGGGATTAATGCAGTCAGAGGAAAGGCATAAAGGAGACTGGGGGGATCAACTGTGAAGAGAAGCATCCTTCAGTAACTCCCCACTTGGGGAATCAGGGCAAAGTTGTTACTGCACTTGTTTAGGGGAGAGGTGAAAAGATCACAGCAATGCTAACCCCAACAATGGAATATCCTTTCTGTCACATTCTGACTGAGGGATCATTCATGGGGTAGAAGAATGCACCTGCTCAGCTTGTCTGCTATCACACACTGGACTTGCCCAGAATATGCACTGCAGTGAGAAAGCGGTTGGAGGAGGCTGGCCATTGCCACACCCTGAGAGCTTCTCAACACAAGGGTAGGACCTGGTTCCTCCTTGTTTGCTGATATACCAGACTAGTGACATCTTGTCTGACTGAACTGCAATCGTTTCTAAGGGAAGAGCATCTTCGAAAGCCTGCAATGCTAAGTGCACTGCTCTCATCTCTAGGACATTGATATGCAAGTTGGCCTCTCTACCTTCTACCCAGAAAATGCCTCCCCACCCTTGCTGGGAAATCTCCGTGGTCACTGTGGCCTTGGGCTGGGGAAGAAAAAGCAGTTGACCTTGTAGTAACTGATCCAATAGAATCCACCATTTGAGATCTTTTTTGCAAATACTGGTGATTTTTATTTGAGTCAACACTGACTGTAGAAGGATAGACCATAGTGCTGATAACAGCCACTGCAGGATTCTCATACGATATCTGGCTAGAGGGACTAATGTTATTGCTGCTGAGATTGATCCTAAAGTCTGAAGAACCAGCTGAATGGAGATTTTGTTGCTGCAGGTTAATTTTGTAACTTGCGACTTAATTGTTTCTCCTCTTTCTGAGGGGGAGTGAGGCCATTGTTTCTTTTGTGTTGAAAATTGCTCCTATAAAGTTGAAACTTTGAGTGGGTACTAGATAGGATTTCTCAAAGTTTACAGTTATCCTTAGATGCAAGCATATGTGGAGAACGATGACTCTTGCATTCAATAGTAAATGTCTTGTCAGGGCGGAAATGAGCTAGTTGTCTAGGTACCAAAACACCCGGAATCTTTGTAGTCTCAAGTGAACTGCTACTACTGCCATGCACTTGGTAAACACCCTGGGGGCTGTAGTGAGGCCAAAGGGCAGTATTATGAACTGATAATGACTGGTTTCCAGCCAGAAGTGAAAGTACCTTCTGGATTGTTTGTTCATTTTTATGTGATAATACACATCCTGAAGGTCTGCTGAGCACATCCAGTCATCCTTTTCCAGAAATGGAAGAATGGACTGAACTGTGACCATTTGGAACTTATTTTGTCAAACAGATTTGTTCAAGTTTGTTGAGATGTAAGATTGGTCTCCAGTCCACTATTTTCTCTGGCAGTAAAAGAATCCTGAGAATGTTCTGGATCGTCTTTTGTCTGGTGGGACCTCTAGGATGACTCATTTTTCAAGCAGCTTTTGTATCTGAATAGCTACTCATCCCCTCTGACTGGGTGGAACATCGGGGATTTTTTTGGCATCAGAGAGGAGGAAGGGAAAAGGGTGAGATATAACCTCTGAAAATGATCCTCTGTACCCATGTATCCCAAGTTATTTCCAGCCAAGCTCTCCGGTGAATGGACAATCGAACCCCAATTGCCTCCAGAGGAGGGCAATTGGGCCTCTGTTCAGGAGCGCTAGAACGGTCTGCCAAAGAAAGAATCTCTGGACCCTTGGTTCTGAGGACCTCCTCTGCCACGAGGGTGGCATCTACCACTGGAGTTCCCCCTCTGTCCCTAGGGAAACTGCCTCCATGTGTGTCTGGAAAAGACCCTTGGGATTTTCTGAACCAGATTTTCCCTGCTTCGCTGATTCCTGGAGAAGGATCTCTGCAGAGTGAAGAAATGTACACCCACTGCAGATAGGGTCTTCCCATTTTTCTCACACCTGGACAATGTGTCTTTTACTTCAGTGCCAAATGAAGACATGTCGTCAAATGGAGTACTGCAAAAGTAGACTTGAAAGGCTCCACAAAGTCACACAAGCTCATCCAGGCGTGCCTCCTAATGGCAATGCCTGAACTTGCTGCTCTAAACGTTCCTTTGGCTACATGTGAAATGAGCCTCATGGAACAGACTGGAGGGTAGCCAACTAGGAGGTGATTGAAGCTTGTATTTCCTCTGACATGGATCCTGATAGGGTATCTGAAGCTCTTTAATCAAATCTCTCTGGAATCTAGTGAAGTGTTCCAGATAGTGCAGCGACCATAAGGAGAAGGTCGGTGAAGCATTGACATGCTTCCCGAACTTATCCATCAGCACAGACTCCTTGTTTGGGGGATGGACAGCGGAACTTTCATCAGCTAGTTCCTTCTTCTTGGCCACTGCCATGACCATGGCATCTACAGGCACACATTTTGTCCAAAATTGTTTGTCCTCAGAAGTGGTAATAATTTTCTCTGGTCTACGGGAAATCGGTTCAGTGGTGTCAGGAGCCTTCCATGCTCACCGAGAGATCAAGTCAATGAGCTCGCTGGTGGGCGGAGTCACTCAGGAGGTAGACAGGCAGGTGCTAAAAGCCTCCAGGTACACTGACTCCTCAGATGAAGGATTGTTGGGCTTCCAGTTACCTCTCTGTTTTAAAATTTCCAGGATGTCTCCCAAGGAGACATCATCAGGAGGTGACCTTGGGGACCCTTCACCCTCAATGAAGTCTGTGTCTTTAGTGACAAACTCTTCCAGGGAATCTTCTTGCACTTCTTCTTCAGGACCTCATCAGTGGGGTGCTCTGGGGAGGTATCAGAATAAGTGGGAAAACACTGCTGGGAAGCAAGGGGTATTGGTACACGCTGTCACTGTGGAGAAAAAGGTTGAGACTCTCTACACAGAGATGACGAGGTAGGGGCTCAGAATCCGAGGACAGACAGGCCATTCGAGCTACTGAAGCAGACATGGCTCTCCCCAAAACCTCAAAAGATGACTTTCCCTGAGAGGGACAAGACTCCAGATCTGAGAGGGCAAGCCTCTGGATCCTAGTCCCTCCCTGCTCCGAGGAAAGTCCTTTTGACATCTGACACCGAAGCCAGAGCTGAGCTAACCCAAGCTGAAGCCCCCAGGTGTAGAGATGGTTCCAAAAACATCTGAGTCGATCCCAACACCTCAGAGCTGACTAAATGAACCAAAGAACTCAGATCAAGTGACGGGTCCAATGAGAGAGTTATCTTTGGCTCTGAAGCAGATGGCATTGGGTGCCTCTGATCCTAGAATTCTTAAGCTTTGAAATATGTCAGAGGAGAACGTAAAGGTGAGGTAGCCAATGTATGGAACTCCTGACCCAAAGGAGTAGAAGCCGAAGAAAACCCTGGCACACTCTGCACCCAGAGAATCTTTCTCACCAGTCTCTCCATGTTCTCTTCGATCAGACCTCTAGAAGCATACTTCTCAACCTCTTAGAGCAAGAAATCTGGACAAAACCATAAATGAAAGTGGGACAAAGGCCAGAAAATAGGGACATTTTTAAATACTGCACTTACAAACTTAGAAAGTTGATAGAATAACAGGTTTTACATTAGCATGAATTTTCTGAATGGTATGAAGTCTGAAACTCAAATGTCTGCCATTAAATTTTTAACTTCAATCTTTAATGATCTGCCACTAATTTGCCAGAAAACAACAATTTTATGAAAAATGGACCAAAAATATGAGGCGAAAATCTGTACAGTTGAGAAGTATGTCTAGAAGAGTGGGTAGACTTTACAGAAGGTGACTTTGGTCTTTCCAAAAAGGGGGATGGGACTCTAAAAGGTACTGGGTCAATTGAAGGGGAGTACTGAGTTCTAGGCAAAGCAGGAAGGCTAGGAGACAAATCCACCGCCTGATCCAGTTTAGGTTTAGTCTTGCCCAGTGTCTGATCTGAAGAAGTGTATGGATTCATATGCCTCTTTGTTGTTACTTTCGGATCCAAGGAGGTGGTAGGATTGAACAATTTAAGTCTTTTACCAGACAGGTCTGACAGGGAGGTTGGAGCCGAAATAAGTCTCTTTTTTGATTTGTCAGAAGTTTTTGATGAGGATGATGATGGACTAGATGAAGCTGACTTGCCCTTTTTGTCTTTGTCAGAAGGGGCTCCAGATAAATCCTCACTGAAAGCTAGTGGGAGAAGACCTTTCAAGATTAGCTTGTTCTTGCGTTCAACCAGAGATCTATGGTTGAATGCATGGCAAATAGAGCAATCTTCTTGGAGGTGATTGGGTCCCAAGCAATATGCACATAAAGTATGTGCATCGGAATAAGGAATCTTTCTCTGACGTTTTTCACATTTTTTGAAGCCAGATGGCCTTTTTATTTTTCTGCCGTATCTAAAAGGGGTTAAGCAAAAAGGTAAAAAATAGTAAACCTTTTTTTATATATAGGAAGAAAGAAGACAAAAAGATGGGGAAATACCAACATTGGTAAGAATACACCAAGTGTAAGGAAAAAGAACACTATCGATATTAATTCTGAAGTACTTTCATTCGAAATGAAAAGGAAATAACAGCAAGACATCAGTCATTAGGTAAGGGATATAAGCTACTCTAAAGATAAAATGCAGAAAATGTAAACAAAGGTATTTAACAGAGAAAACTAAGTTTTAAGTTCAATGAAATAACTTATCTGCTTGAGAGCAACTCGTCACCACATCTATCGCGAATAGTGGCAAACAAGATCTGAGGTACTTAGGAAGGGAGCATTGTGGGTAAGGGAGAACCTCGAGAGTTTTCTGGTTACCACGAGCTATAGTAATGGTCGAACTGGATCCGAGGGATTCGTCCAAACCCATAGGATGAGGAAAGAATGAAAATTGACATCAGATCAAAAGGTAATAACCTAAAATATCCATTTGGAAATAATCTGCTTTGACACTGGTTGTCCCATCTCCTTACCTAACAAGAAGTGAACAACTGAGCAAAAGTTCTGAAAAATTCTGTAATATCAAGATAGTACCTGAACTGTCTGTGGACATCCAAGGGATGAAGTATTGTTTCTCCCTAATGTTGTGGCTCAGGGAATAACACAAGGATATGCATAGTTTGGCTTTAAGTAAATTTGAATGCCACTTTTATAAAAGACAGATTAGTTCTCATGGAAATCTTGTTCTGTGGAAAATGAAATAAGGTTCACCTACCATATTACAACTTAGATAGTCATCTTGCAGGGGTCAGAGCAAGAAGTAAAACTCTTCCATCTTAACAACTTCAAGTCAGTCAGGTGAACTGGCTCATATGGAGAAAGTATTAGGTTCTCTAGCACAGAATTAATTTCCCAAGGAGGAGCCACTGGTTTTCTTGGAGGTGTTATGCAAAACCACTTTAAAACTATGTTGACATGGGAATGCCTTCAAAAAAGGGAGATCCATAGGCAGACATGGTGAAATGGCAAAAAATGAACCTTGATAGAGACGTAAAACTGGCAAATAGAAAAGCAACTTACACAAATATTGTAAAACAAGTAAAACACTACTCTGAATGGGTTTGGGTTATCTTTTTGGCACCAACTAGTAAACATTTTCCATTTGCTAATATATTATCTTCTAGTAGAGTTCTTTCTTGTCCCCATTAGTACCTCCTACACATCCTCAATAAACAAGTACCTAAAAGCTACTAAGACCCTAAGATCCAGGCAGTCAGTTAAAGTTGTTTGGGGTTGGGATTTATAAAATATCCCTATTCTTTTTTTAAACAAGAAACATCTTTATTAAATTACCACTTATCACATAGACAATCATACATTTATATAAATGAAGACAAACCACACTGACATATTTCAGTTGCAAACATTGTACATCACTTATAATCAATGCAGTCATTGTCAGTCAAATATTACAAAGCTCTTTCAATTCCTGCCTTCCTTTAAACCTCATTCTTCCATCTAAACATTATTCTGTATGTATTGCTCCCACAATTTCCAGTTTTCTATGTAATTTGCTCCTACCCTTTTCTAAAGCTCCCACTTCCAGTGGTTTTATTTCTGTTACTTTATTTACTACTTCTAGTACAGCTGGATTAGACTTTGATTTTCATTTTCTAGTAATTCCTTTTTGCCAGCCACCAGAATTAAACTCAGCAAAGCTTTACTATGTCTATGCAATTCTCATTCTGTATCACAAATCAAAAAAATCACTTCCTTAGTTACACCACTTTTCTCAACCAGTATTTCTGATGGAATAGTCTGCAGGGAATTTTTTTAAGTCTGACAACTTATTACAATCCAAAAACATATGCTCCCAATTACCTCTTTCATCTCTGTTCTTATATGACTAGATCCTGCCTGTGAGGAAATTTGTGGTAATTGCCTCTGGCCAACTCCAGAAGGGATACACACTGTTGCCTGGGACAGAAGGAAGTGACCACAACGATCTTGGGGGATTCCTTCTGAATTTTCCAAATTACCTTGAATATTAGAAAGAGTAGAAAAGCATACAGGAAAATTCCTGTCCAAGAAAATGAAAAGGCATCTGTCTTCCAAGCTTTCTTGCATGAAGTCTTGGAGCAGAATTGTGCCAGCTGAATGTTTAATGGGAAGGCAAAAAGGCCTATTTGAGGAATTCCTCATAGATGGATCAGATCTTGGAAGACCCCCAATCTAGTTTCCATTCATGAAGGTCTGCCTTTGTCCTGTCCAGCTTGTTTGCCACACAATTTTGCTCTGACAGAATGTAGAAAGTAGAGTGAGATTCTGCTGTAAAGCTATATCCCATGATAACATGTCTAGTCTGCACAGGAGCTAAGACCTAGTTCTCCCTTACTTTGTTTACGTACCACATCACTGTGGTATTGTCCGTAACAACTTGAAGTGGTCCTGGGGACCAAAGGTGGTTTAGAGAGTTGAATGTCTTGATAAAGGCAAACTTCTCCTTTACATTTATGTGCTTGTGTCTGTCTTTGTTGTCCTCCTATACATTTATGTGCTGTGTCTGTGTTTGTTGTCCCAAATACTTTGCACTTTTATCTCCTAACAAAGTGCAAGGTAACTGTGGTGACCGACTGTTTTGGAGCAGGAGGGGAGAGGGAGAAACCTGGATTCAGGGTACTCTATGTCTCCACCAAGTGACTTCTCATCTCACACATCTCAGAACTGGAATCTGAAAAGATAACAGGCGTTGCCTGAAGTATCATGAAAATCAGAGATACCATGAGACTCAGAATCCTGAGGAATTCCCTCCCTTGCCCATTAAGGGGACCCCAACAGTCACAAAAGACACTGCTAACCCCCAGTCCATACTGGCTGTACATGTAACATGTACACACCCCTGTTACTAGGTTTTTGTGATATATAAAAATTAGACCACAATAAATCATTTCAAAACTTTTCCAACCTTTAATGTGACCTATAACTTGTACAATTCAATTGAAAAACAAATATGTTACGGGAAAAAATATAAAAAAATAAAAAATGTACAATAAGCTGGTTGCATAAGTGTGCACACCCTTAAACTAAAACTTTGTTGAAGCACTTTTTGATTTAATTATAGCGTTCAGTCTTCTTGGGTAGGAGCATGGCACATCTTGACTTGGCAATATTTGCCCACTCTTCCTTGCAAATGCACTCCAAATCTGTCAGATTGCAAGGACATCTCTTGTGCACAGCCTTCTTCAGGTCACCCCATGGTATATCCAATGCTGTGGAAATTTTTTTGTATCTTGCACAAAAGATCTGCCACCAATAAATCTAAGCACAGCAAGCAGTCAGATACAAAATAACACACTGGAGTTGTAGAAACGCTATTTTAAAAAATAAAGCTTTCAGGAACACAAATCCCTTCATCACTGTATAAAATACAACATGAAAACTTCAATTTAAATACTAAAACAAGCAAAATCACATGGTATAAGCCCCCCAATGAGAATACAGACATAATTGAAAACAATCAACACATCAAAAGGTAGTTAGTGCAAAGTTAAAGTGCACTTAGTAATAGCTTACTTGAGACATTTGCTTTAACCTCAGAACTGGTTTTAATGTAACCATTGTGCTTAAACCAGGAAGTCTATCCGTGGTGGTGCAGCGGTAGCATTGTTGCCTCACAGCAAGAGGTTCTCCCGTTCAATTCTCAGCTGGAGTGCGGGGAGTGCCTTCTTTGTGCAGTCTGCAAGTCCTCCCCACAGTTGGGTGGGCATTCGAAAGACATGCGTAAATGGGTGTGCCTTCGTTGAAGGTTGAACGTCGAGCTGGCACCTCGGCGTTCGTGAAAATCTACTGCCAATCATTAGCGGACCAGAGTTCCGCTGTGGCGACCCCTAACCAGGAAAAGCTGAAAAACAAACAACATTGTGCTTAAACCAGGAGAAGAATCAGCATTCAAGTGCAAGATCCAGTCATACTCCATCAGTTTTAATTTGTTATTATGATCACCTCTTACATTTTTTACCAATATTTGCATCACTCTAAACCTATATGTATGCTCTGGGCCACTATCTATAACATGTTAAGCAAGAGGATTGGTTAAATACTTTCCATCTAATATCAGAGTGAGTGATGCTCAATAATATGGTCCCTTAACCTCCTAGTTGACTTTCCTACATAGAAGGAGGGACAGGAAGAACAAGTCACTAAATATACTATAAAGGTTGTATTACATGTGGCGGAAAACTTGAACAAATATTTCTTTTTAAGTTACTGGGTGAATAAACTCACTCTCCTGACTTATAAACTTACAACTAGAACAATTTAGACATGAAACAGTTCCTTCCTTATTAAAATTTACATGGGGAATAGTTAACTTCATATCCTTGTAACAGAGACGTTGTTTTAAGTTTCTACAATTCCTAAAAGCAAATTTGGGTCTATTACTGACATACTTATCTATCTCTGGCATTGCTTGTAATATAACCCAATTCCTGGCAATGATATCCATTACAGCATGTGAAGCTCTATTATAGCTCATAATATATCCAAGCTCCAGATTTTGCTTGCTATTAGCTATGCTGTTCCCATCTATTTGATTCGAGAAATAAGGTTTAGCACTATTATCTCTTTCAACTAAAACTTCCTGTTTCATATTTTCCAAGAGACACTCATCACAGCCCCTGATTCTGAAATCACACAACATCTCATTCATTTGACAAAGGCATCTACCCATATCTGACATGCCCACCAATGAGGCCCATAGTCTCTGGAAAGCGATGGGTCACAGAACCCATCAAGTTGTATTTGGAAAGTGCAAGTATAATAGAGCTTCTGATGAAGGGATTTGTGTTCCTGAAAGCTTTGTTTTATTAAAAAAGCGTTTCTACAAGTCCAGCATGTTATTTTGAATTTGTTTTTGTACCCTTTTCCTGACTGCTACCTTTCCACAACAAGATCCCTTTGATGCTTTGTAAGCTCTCTGCGAACCATGGCTTTTGCTATAGCAGACAACTGAGTAAATGTCAGGAAAATCCTACTAGGACAGCTGAACTTTATTTGGGGTTAACCAGAGTCTCTAATCGGTGGCAGGTGTGTACCCAAGAAGAGTCAATGCTGTAATTAAATTAAAAGGTGCTTCAACAAAGTATTAGCTTAAGGCTGTGCGCACTTATGCAACCAGCTTATTGTACATTTTTTTTCACTAACAGATTTGTTTTAAATTGAATTGTAAAGGTTACAAAAAAGTTGAAACGTACACTTTTTATATCCATTGTAAATGTAGATATATTTTTCCTGTGGCAAAAAAGCTCTTTGTACTGAGGTTCTCTTGGAATCCCAGCCTGCATATGAGATCTCTCACCAAAAAGAGAGATTCCTGACACTTCGAAAAAGAGTCTGCATATATAAGCAAGACATCTAAACATGGAACAATGTGGATACATGTAGCAAGCAATGTGCTATAACTGGATCTAGACACTTTGTGAACACTCTTGGGGTGGCGGATAGCCCAAAGGGTAAGGCAGAGAATGATAATGTGATCTAGATACATAACCTTAAGAAACATCTAAAACTTTAATGAATAGTAATGTGATAATAAGCATCTTTTAAATCTAAGGTTACCAAAAAATCTCAAATGGGCAAGAAGATGCAAGAGATTGTGTTGTGAAAGGATCTTGAACTCGGGCACCATCACAAATTGGTTTAAGGAAAAGGTCTGCAACTGATCGTGATCTCCAGGCATTTTCTTTTTTTTTTTGGCATCAGAAATATTCTTGAATGAAAACCTCTTCCCCATTGGGAAAAAGGAACTATGTCTACTACCCTCCTCCAGGGAACAGAGACTGGATATGTGGAATAATTCCCTGTAAAGGAGTGATCTCTTCCCACTGAGCCAGTCTCAGAACCCATTTGTCTGAAACAACCTGTTGTCAAACAGACAGAAATGGAGAATCTGACTTTCTGGAAGGGATAAGAGACTGCCAGGTTGGGAGGTGGGACAAGGCCCCTTACATACTCATTCTGACCTTTTTGACTGTCTTTTGTCCTGGGTAGTTCCTGCTTTCCTTTAGGAAACATTCCCACCATTGTTTTTTTACCATCTGTTTACCGGCATACTGCTGAGACTGTTTGTTTTGTTTTGTTTCTTGCTGCAGTTGGGCAAGAGAGCAAAATAATCTTTGGAAAATTTAGAGCTAGGGATAAAAAGAAATCTGAGAGATTCCCTGTATATCAACTTAACCCTCTCATCACATTTTTGATAAGCAGTAGGACCAAAATTTCTATCCAAAAGTGAATTCAAAAGCTCATTTACATCCTCTAGGAGGTTCTGAGAATGACACTAGGCAAACCTCCTCAACATGGCAACACAGTACCAGTGGCAACCTCACTGGATGTAGGATCTGCAGTAATAAACACACTTTAAATGACTAGTGACCTGAAAAATAAAAGAAACTAAACCACACAAAGCAGATTTTCCTCACAGGGAATTTTCACAATTTGTCGCAATAAACTTTAACATATGAGCCTGACAACTCACAATTATAAAAATTAAAGTTGCAGACGCAAACACTTTTCCCCAGATGTAATAATTGTTTTACCATCAACATCAAAAGGACAAAGATTAGAGTTAAAATGTTTGGCAGCATCTGGATTAACTAAAGCTACAGCAACTTAAAAGATTTAGGAACGTTACACATTCTCTTGGCCTTGTTAGGGGCAGTAGGCTGAGTAATAGGAAAACTGCAGGCAGTGACACAAATTTCCTCCAGAGCTGAGAGAACTGGGGAAATGGATAAAGGTTTTGGAAATTCCTTCTGTAACAGCTGATAGTATTTTTGGGGGGAATGAGAAACCGCAGTGTTCTCCCTCTGAATACAGTTGCACATCCTGGAAATAGTCTCAGAGAAAGAGAATCACTGAGATTCAGGGAGATTCAGATAACATGCTCTCCTTTTAGTATAAATCAGAATTTGAGGGGAAAATGTATTTGTTCCATCACACCCCTCTCTGTATTTAATTTTTTTAAATCTCTTCAGGAAAACAGGAATCACTTTTTCTTTTACCAGAAACCACATGATAAGACAGGTCAATAGCCTGTACAAGACCCTGAGCTGGACTTAATAAACTACTTCTGTCCAGTGAAACAGGTGCAGGAGCAGGAGAAGCTATATGTTTAGTTTTATGTTTCATTTTTGAAAAGAAAATTAAAGCAAACACATTTTTAATGGCAGCAACATTATGGTTAAGCAGGGGCACTTTCCCTGCCCCTTCGTGCAGCACCAACAAAAGTGACTCTTCCTTGCCCAGTAAGGGGAGCTGAATAATTACAGAGGACATCGCTAACCCCCAGTTCACAGTGGCCCTATTTGCCGCACAGAGGGATCTGGGAAAAAGGACAGTGGTCTGAGGAACCAGCTTGGCCATAGCAGAGTCTCTTACCTGCATCTGATGCACATTACCAGCCTGTTGTGGTGGCAAAAACTGCTACTGAATTATCACTTAAGACATGGGCAATGATACATTTACATAAAACAAAACAGACCATGTTAGTAACTTTTAGAAGCATGATTAATGATCTTTGAAATATAAAAAGAAGTTATGTACTCACCATAACGTTCCATGTGTGTTGTCCATCTCGCTTTCATTCTGTACTGGCTGGGTTCAGAACCGATCCTCAGTTCCAACTCGGCCTTATACAAAAGCTCTAGGTCCTCAACTAGCTCATGGGCTTACACCCTATCCCACGATGCTCTAGGAAACTCCCCAGATCTTGTTTGTTGGTATAATAATAATATAAGCATATAAAAGTTTACTACTTTAATAGCCAAGAAGAGGGTCAGAGAATATTAGTTGCCAAATGAATCCTCTCAGTCCTCCAGGAGCTAAAGGCTGGGGGAAGGAGGGTGGGATGTAAGAATGAAGGTGAGATGGACAACACACATGGATCGCTATGGTGAGTACATAACTTCTTTATGTGATGTCCTATCTCACCTTCATTCTATACCGGTTGGGACAGCATCCCTACACCATCTTTCTTGGGTGGCTCAAGGGAGAATATTCTTCAGAACAGTGGACCAAAATGAGGCCATGTCCCTGGAGGCCAAATCAACTCTATAATGAGTAATAAAGGTATGAGGGGTTGCCCATGTTGCTGCGGCACAAATGGTATCAATTGGCAGTTTAGCCCGAAAGGCGGAAGAGGTACATTTAACTCTGGTAGAATGACCTCTTACTTTGTCGGGAAGTTGTTTGTTCTGTGATTTGCTGGTGAATGTAATTCAATTTGACAGCCACCTAGAGAGAGTGGTCTTAGTAAATGGAGCACCTTTTTTGTAGTCTGAGAAGGACACAATTAATTGGTCAGTCTTTCTAAAGTCCTTTTTTCTATGCAAGTAGAAATGTAACTGTCTATGTACATTTAGTTGATGTAGCATATATTCTGCCTTATTGCCATAATTAGGAAAGAAAACTGGTAAGTCTAGGGATTGGTTTAAGTTTGATTCTGAACATAATCTTGGCAGAAAAGACAGATTTGTTTGAAGAGAGGCACTGTCTTTGTGGAACAGCATATAGGGGGAGGTTGATAAACAATGCTTTTAACTCCAAAACTTTCCTAGCTGAAGTAATAGCTATTAAAAGAATTGTCTTTCAGGTTAAAACCTTCATATCACATGATGATGCAGATTCAAAGGGGGGAGAATTATACAGGATAACACAAAATTTAGGTTCCAAGGTAGTAGAGGTGGTTTAATGGGCGGTCTTAATAGAATGGTACCCCTCAAGAAGGCTTTACAAAGTCTGTGAGACATCACATTAGGCTCTGCTTTGCTTATATGGAAATTTGAGATTGATGCTAGATGAACTTAAACAGTAGCTGCAGCTGCCTCATCATGAAATAGTTTTGCTAAGAATTCCAGTATGGAAGATATAGGGGCAGAGAAAGGGTCAATACGATTTTCCAAGGCCCAGGAGGAAAAATCTCTTCCATTTGCTGATATACTATTTTCTTATTGAAGCCTTATGAGAAGAAAGCAGGATATGCTGCACTGAAGGGGAAAGGTGAGGTAGCCTGGCTATGCTTGGAATTGGAGCAGCCAGGCTGTCAACTTCAGGGTTTGAAGAGATGAATAAAGCATTTCTGATGGATGAGTCAGAAGATCTGAAACTGGGTAAAGAATCCAAGGCTCCTCCTGAAGTTGAGGCCAAAGGAAGGGGAACCAGATTTGAAGAGCCCAGTAAGGGGCGACAAGTATTAAGGGCCTTCCCAAAACTCTGGCTTTCTGGAGAACTTTGGGTATCAATGGGAAGGGAGGAAAAGCATAGAGGAGACCCGACGGCCAACCGTGTACAAGTGCAGGAAAAGGGTATTCAGTAACCTCTGGATACAATGCTTTGCACCATTTGTCTTTTGTTATTTTTAGCCAGGCTTCTGAGTACAAAGATAAGTGACTCCTGACTGCCTTCAAAGATGGACAGGTGGGACTCCCTTCAGGCGAACTAAAAGGGCCTGCCAAAGAAGGATTCCCTGTTGCCCTGGTTCTGCGGACCCCTTCTGCTGCATGGCCGATGTCTTCCATTATTGCTTGCCCCACTGCCCCTGTGGGAAGAATCACCACTTGTGTCTTGAATAAAACTCTGGGGTTTTCAAAACCACGTTTTTCCTCCCTTTTGACCTTTTGGATAAGGTCGAGAAGGTAGGGGAAATATTGACTCATACGGCAGAGAGAGTTTTTCCTTCCTGTTCACACCTGGTTAGCGTGTCTCTGACTTTAGGCCCAAACAAGGTTTTTTCAAGTCTAACTCAATATATTCCATTTCAGATGGCAAGCATGTTCCTTTCTGTCTTTCTGACATGCCTCTTCAAGTCCACCCTTCTCAATTTTCCCCAGAAAATGCTGGGGATCAAAATGCTAGCCATTTTCTCATCTAATTTACATATACCCAGCTTTATGAATTTCTTGTCATACCCAGTCATTATACACAGTTCTTCAGGCTGTTAACTTGGCACTGCTAATTTCTAGCAGATCAATTTTACTTTATCAGCATGGCCTCCAGAACTGTACAATGTACTACAGATGCTGTCAAACCACTACCATACACAAACAAAGGATGACTCTAGCATCTCTAGATTTAACACTCTTCACATCTCAATGGCCTTCTCTACTGGTCCTTCTACAATGATTCATTCAAGGAGAGATTATTGCTCCTGGATCCTTTTCTTCCTCTTTCCTGCTTAGGTTATTCAACTCAGGCTGCAAGGACTGCCTGGTTTCCCACGCCAAAGTACATAACATTACACATGTTAAATACAGGCTTATCTGCTTAAAATGGCAGTGACTGCAGTTCTCTGTAGACAAGTGCTACTATGGTATTTCTGGTAAAGAACTTTTACAAGCCATCACAGAGCTGGTCTTCCTATACCCTTGAAGCACTTTTTTGTTGGAATCCCCTCTGATGACCTACACTGTACCATTTCTTCAGAGAAATCAGAGGTTACTCTTTTCTTAGAAAACAGTGGACTGTTCTCTGCAGGTGAAGGAGAAGAGACGCCTCAGATGAGGAGTTTAAGTATTTTGGGGCAATGTCTATGAGTGAGAGTAGCTAAGATCAAGATACTGACCAACAGAAAGTTGTGGCAGTAGTGGTACTACAGGCTTTGAAACAATATGTGATAATTAAATGAGAACTGAGGCAAAAGGCAAAGCTCTGAATGTACTAATCAATTTATGTCTGCAGGCTCACCTACAGTAATGAGCTCAGGATAGGTACTGCATGATGAAACTGCAGATACAATCAACAGAAATTAGGTTCTTTCTCAGGGTAGCTGGACTCACTTTCCGTGACAGAGTGTACAGCTTAGCAAAGCAGGGGGATCTCCTTATGCAACCCCTGCTTTGCTATACTAAGATGAGTCCGTTCAAGTAGTTTGGACACCTTAAGAGGATGTCTCCTGGGCATCTCCGATGAGAGATTTATCGGGCATGGCACCTTGGGAGGAGAACCCACAGAATACTCAGGACACACTGATGGGATTATATCTCTCATATAAACTTGGAACATCTGGGGATCTGGCACTATGAGTTGGACACTGTTGCTGTGGTTCAAGCTGTCTAGATTACCGTGTTAATTAGCCACCAATACAACTCTCACCAGAAAGGGTTGTTCAAAAAATGAACAAATAATGACATTTTGCAGTCTTTTCATTAGCATATCATTTGTTTCAACATGCTCTTAAAACCCTGCAACTCTCTTTTTGAGCGGTGTTGTGCACAGAGCAGCGTCGGGCAGCACCGCTTAAACAGGTTTAAACTATTCCCGGCTCCACAAAGTCTGCTCTTCACTTTTCCCCTTAGAACTGCTCTAAATCTCATAATAAGCACTCTATTTTCATTCTAAAGCCCTGCACTTGCTCATATAAGTAATCTCATAGGTAAACACTAATAAACTTAAGCACTACACCCTCTTATACTCCTTTTAAGTACTTGCTCCTTATTGGTTCTTTCTGATCAGTCAAGAAGTAGTTCCCTATATTATTCAGGCATGTCCAAAGTTCAGTTTCGGGTTTACTCTCCAGTCCAGCTGATGAATCTGGGAATCTTGAGGCAATGTTACAACTGCCTTATGTATACAGACCACCCTCTCCTCCTCCCAACAAGCTCAAATATATGTGAGAGATGCAACTATATAGCCAAACTGGAGGCTGAGCTCTCTCAGCCCAGTACTGGCACAGCCAGTCAGGAGGAGAAGGTAACCACACACACCACAAATAGTACAGTTTTGTACCTACCATAAATGTAGATGTTCGAAGATCCACATTGCTGCAGTCCTTACACTTGGGTAGTCCGCTGTCCTCGGTCGGCCCGAATATCAAAGTATTAGGCTGACGTCGGTCAAGGCGCTTAAGACTGACATCAGGACGTCAGGGTACAAATGCGCATGACCGACGTCATATCCTCAGTCTTTTCTTGCCCCAGATGTCAGAAGACCCTAAACAGAAAGGTCAAAAAACCAAAAGACAGCAAAAAACAACCAACCACCCCTGTACTAAGCATATGTACAATATATACAATATTTACAATATGTACAACCCAAACCACACAACCGCCTCTAACTACAGAGGGGAAGGAGGGTAAATTGGACTGCAGCAATGTGGATCTTCGAACATCTACATTTATGGTAGGTACAAAACTGTACTATGTTCTTCATCTCACATTGCTGCAGTCCTTACACTTGGGTAGAATCCCAAAGCAGAGATAAGGGAGGATGGCAAAACTATAAAGCAGTAGGAGCTGCCAAAATGCCCTGTAAAATTGCAGTGGCAAAACCAGCCCTCGATTTAGAGTAAAGTGGAAGGTGATAATGCTTAGAGAAAGTATGCACTGAACTCCAAGTAGCTGCCTCCAAAATATCTTTAGTTGCCACCCCTTAAAAGCTGTAGAAGTGGCAGTAGCCCTAGTGGAATGAGGCCTAATCCCAGCTGGAACCTCCTTGCCATGATGGGAATAACAGAAAGCAATACAAAACCCAATCCACTTAGAAATAGTTTGTTTTGACACAGGCTTGCCCGGAGAACCCAAAGCAAAAGAAACAAACAACTGCTGAGACTGCCTGAACCCTTTAGTTCTGTTCAAATAATATCGCAACTGCCTGTGTATATCCAAAGTGTGCAAAATCTTTTCCCCTTTATTTTGGGGGTTTGCATAAAAAGTAGGCAAATGAATAGTTTGGTTTAAAGCCACACTAGAAACCACTTTAGGCATAAAGGAAGGATTAGTACGCAAAGATACCCTATCCTTATGGAAAATTAAGAAAGGCTCAACTGCCATAAGGGCCTGCAATTCAGAAACCCTTCTCGCAGAGGTAATGGCCAACAAAAAAGCAGTCTTCCATGATAAATATTTCAACTCAGCAGTAGCTGCAGGCTCAAAAGGTTGTAGAGTGAGTTTCTCCAACACAAAATTGAGATCCCAAGCAGGAGTCGGAGCTCTCCGTGGGGGTCTTATATTCTTTGCCCCTCTAAGGAATTGCTTAAACAATGGATGAGAAAACAATGCTGGTTCACAGTCATAGTGAGTAGAAATTGCTGCAGCATGAATCTTAATAGAAGAGAAGGACAAACCTTTGTCCAGTAACTCAGTAAGATATTGAAGAGCCACGCTTAAATTAGGCTTAGAAACATCAAATTCCTTTGCTGTACTCCAAAATAAAAATCTCTTCCATTTATCTGCGTACACTTTCCTTGTACTAGGCCTTCTGGCCTCCAAAATAACATTCAAAACTTGCTGTGGCAGCTGAGACCCTCCAGGGTTTAAAACAGAATATGCCAGGCTGTCAGGTGAAGAGAGTGAAGATTGACATTGAGTAAATGACTGTTCTCCTGAGACAGCAAGTGTGGAATCGAAGGCAAAGGCCATGGAGGCTCCCGTACCAGACTTCTCAGTAATGGGTACCAGTGCTGTCGAGGCCAATCTGGAGCTATTAAAATCATCTTTGGCTTGTCCTGTCTGACCTTCAGGAGTACCTTTGGGAGGAGAGGCAGAGGTGGAAAGGCATACACATGAAGATTGTTCCAGCTGAATGAAAGGGCATCCATTTTCCAAGCTGTGGGATGAAACCTTTTTGTGCAAAACTTTGGCAGCTGGTAGTTTAGTGGAGAAGCGAACAGATCTATGTCTGGAGTTCCCCAGAACACTGTCAATTTCTGAAATACATGAGGATCCAATTTCCACTCGTGGGGATCCATAATT
Organism: Protopterus annectens; assembly: GCF_019279795.1. NCBI lineage: Eukaryota > Metazoa > Chordata > Ceratodontiformes > Protopteridae > Protopterus > Protopterus annectens. The sequence continues at coordinate 1,594,225,558 of NC_056743.1, forward strand.
TGCCTGCTCAACACATCTGCTAAGGAGTTCTGTGCTCCCGGCAGAAACCATGCCTGAAGATTTAGCTGTAAACTGAGAGCAGTCTCCCACAAAATCATTGCTTGTCTGCATAGAGGATAAGAATGTGTCCCCCCTTGCTTGTTGATGTACCACATGACAGTTGTGTTGTCTGTTAGAATCAACACCTGCCCTGGAAGAAGTAAATCCTTGAAAGCTATTAATGCAAATTGGACTGCTAACATCTCCTTCAAGTTGATATGTAGATGTTGAAGTCTGGCAGGCCACGTGTCTTGTACCCACTTTCCATTTAGATGAGCTCCCAAGCTTTGTCTGAGGCATCTGTCGTTAGAATCTGACTCGCCTCTGGCCGGGTCACAGAGAGTCCCTTGTTTAGGTGACATTCCTGAGCCCACCACAAAATTCCTTTTGAATGCAAGGTATTATTTGAATGACAGTGTCCAAATCTTGGCAGTGCTGTGTCCATACATTTTGAGATACCATTGCAGCTTCCTCATATGCAGTTTGGCATTGGGAAGCACCAGAATACAAGATGCCATGAACCCCAAGGCTTGAAGGACTGTCCTTGCAGTCAGCCTGGACTGATGAGACAATTGATGGAAGTAAAGAGAAAGATTCTTTTGTTTGTCCGGGGTCAAAAAGGCCATCTGGGATGCTGTATTCAGTCTCACACCCAGAAAGCACATGTCCTGAGAGGGTACTAGACTGGACTTTATTTCGTTCACAGAATACCCCAGGCATCTTAGCACTGCTATCACATATTGCAAATGATGAAGAAGTTCGTCCTTTCCTTGGGCCAGAATCAGGCAATCGTCCAAATAAGGATAAATCTGAATTCCTCTTAGCCTGAAGAAAGCTATCACTGGAGCCAGAACCTTCGTGAACACTCTGGGCGCAGTAGATAAGCCAAAGGGCAATGCAGAGAACTGATAATGAGAAGTCCCAGCTCGAAAACGCAGATACTTCCTGCAACTTAGCCTGATAGGAACATGAAGGTAAGCCTCCTTGAGATCCAAAGTCACCATCCAGTGATCCTTGCCCAGCAGAGGTAAAAGCTGTTGTAACGTCAACATTTTGAACTTGGGAATGTCCAGATAAGTGTTGAGGATAGATAAATCCAAAATTGGTCTCCACGTGTTCCCCTTCTTTGGTACTAGGAACAGGCGAGAATAAAATCCTAGGCCCACTTCTGGTAGAGGGACTGGTTGTATGGCCCCTATTTGGAGCAGCAGAGAAATTTGCTCGCGAGCCTCTAGTCTTTGCTGAGGAGGAACGTCCGGCATGCCTTTGAAAGGAGGCAAGGTATGGAAATAAAACCTGTAACCTTGGTGTATGATATCCAATACCCATCTGTCCTGGGTAATCAAACTCCAATTTTCTCTGAAGAGTGCCAACCTTCCTCCCAAAGGTGCTGCCAGACAAGAAGGATCTGGCAGCTGAAAAGGTAGGTCATTGGGCCTGTTTACGAAAGGACTGGCCCCTGCCCTCACCTGAAGATTGTGCAGGAGAACTCCCTGTTCTAGGCCTGAAGGAGCTCTGAGCTCTGCCCCTACCACGTCTAGATCTACCCCTAGACTGTGACTCATAAGAAGGGTATGTCCACCCCTTAGCAGGCCAATTCCTACTAAACTTGGAGGCTGGACTTGCAAAAATCTTTAACAGTCTGCATAGACTTAGCCTTGTCTTCCATTTTCTTCAAGACTGACTCAACAGGTGAACCAAACAACACATCAGACTGTAAAGGAGCATCTAAAATCCTTGTCTTAACATGTTCAGATAAATTCTGATCCCTCAACCAGGCGTGCCTGCGAAGAACTGACCCAGTGGCAGCCACCCTAGACGAGGCCTGTACAGCATCAAAACCACATTGTAAAGAATGCTTACCCACCTGTTCAGAGACATGTACTAAATCTTGTAATTCCTTACACTCAATGCCTTCCGCCAGAGCATCTACCTTAGACTTCAGTTGAGAAAGTAGATAGTTCTGATATTTCAACATGTGAAACTGGCAATTCAAAGCCCTCATAGTCAAGGTGGAAGAAGTATAGACTTTCTTTCCCCATCTATCCAAAGCTCTGGCCTCTTTATCTGGAGGAACCGGATTTTTTACAACAGAGGCCTTGACACCCTTAGGTACCTGACTAACAGTTTCTGGGTCCGCCCTAGGACTCTTATAAAGATATTTATGAGCCTCAGGCACCCTATAATACCTATCCGGTTTAACAGGAGCAGGAGGCAAAGAATCAGGATTAAGTGAAGCCTCCGCAAACACATCTTCCACAACATCCAGAACAGGAGGTATAGCCAAAGGCCTATGCTGGGGTAAAAGCAAAAACTCCCTAAGCCTTTTCCTGGAATCAGAGAAGTCCTGACCTTCCCACTTAAAATGTTCCCTCATGGAATGAAGAGTCTCTGAAAAAGAAAAATCCTCTGGAGGAGAAGCAGAAGGGGTTGAATCATCTGCATCAGAATCAGAATAAGGAGAATACTCCTGCAAGTCTTCAGCCGAAGACTCTGAAACATCTGAAGGCTGCTCAAAACTCCCCAACTCTGGTTCCACCCTAGGCCTCTTATCTGGAGGGGGCAAAGAACCTCTAATCAAAGTAATTAAATCTTCTGCCATTTTAAGCATGTGCTTCTTGGGCACAGAACCTGAAGAACTAGGAGTAACACCAACAGAAGCTAAACCTGGCCTGCCTCTGGGAGAAGCCTTAGAAACAGAAGGAGAGGGCCTAACCACCTTAGGAAGGGAGGGGAGTACAGTAACCTGAGAAGCCCCTTCAGCCTGACCTGCCTCCTGGGAGGCCACATCCTGCAATAACAAAGTCTCCCCCTGAGACTCCAGAGAAGCCTCCGGCGGAACCACCGGTTCCACTGACGCCTCTAAAGAACCGGCGTCCGGTACGGACGACTCTTCTTGCCTGGGTTTAGCTGCCTTGTCTTTGCGCTTCTTCGAAGAAGTGGGCGTCGGAGCGTCCGATGGCATCTTATAATTGCACCGCTTCCCAAAGACTAACCTGGCACAATCTAGCCTTCGCTTAATAGTGCGCTTATTGAACCTAGCACAAAAGCGACACCCTACAACGTCGTGCTCAGGCCCCAAACAAGGAATACACAAAGTATGATAATCTCTATGCGGTATCTGCTTCCCACAAGAAATACAGTTATTCACTTTTTCTGACATCCGGTAAACCACTGAGGCAAGAAAAAACTTAAATATTCCCAACGGGTACTTAGCCAACTTTGACTCGGTCTGAAACTCCGAATTGAAAAATTTCAGAACGCAACGGCACTTGCAACGCTGCTTCTGCATCGGACCATGCGGCAAAAAAGACTGAGGATATGACGTCGGTCATGCGCATTTGTACCCTGACGTCCTGATGTCAGTCTTAAGGGCCTTGACCGACGTCAGCCTAATACTTTGATATTCGGGCCGACCGAGGACAGCGGACTACCCAAGTGTAAGGACTGCAGCAATGTGAGATGAAGAACATCCAGTCTCACACAGACCTATCGCATCAGCAAACCAAACACATAAACACACAAAAACATACTCGGAGGCTCTAAATAAAAATCTGCCTAAGCAGCAGAGACCTCCAAAGCAAACATCCAAGCAACCCCTACCACAAAACAATACCCACGTAGCACATAGCTCACAAAGTCAGTGTGCCACACAGTCACAGCCCTTAAGGCTAAACAACACACCTAATACACTTGTAATAGGTGACTCTACTGTCAGATACACTGACGTCCCACTCACCAGACTGGACAAGGAGAAGGTCACTGTAAGCTGTCAGGTGCCAGGATCCGCCACATAACACAAGCACTCAGGTCACTCCAAAGCAAGTACAAATATGACTCCGTCATTGTCCATGCTGGTGTGAGTGACCTGAGACATACCTCCCTGGACTACATAAAAAGAGACATAGAGGAGCTCTCTGATCATGTAGCCCAGGCCTGTATGACGCTGACCTTGAGTAGCATCTTGCCCTCACCAAGAATGATGTCACAGTATAAAGACAAAATGATAAATTTTAACAATTGGCTCAAGTATTGGTGTCATTCAAAGGGGATCCAGTGTCTGTCAGCCTGGGATGACATGCTTGACAAGCCATGTTGCTTCGCTAGGGACAGCTTGCACCTGTCACCCCTGGGTTTTCGAATACTGGCAAAGGCTCTTGCCTCCCCCATAGTGCCTTTTTTAGGCAAGGCTCAAAAGACAAACCCACCTCCATAGATAACACAAAGGAAAAAAAAACTAAGGGTAATGCTGCTCAACACCAGAAGTCTAAACCTCAAGATGCACACACTCGAGACTCTCCTCAGTATGGAGAATATCGATATCTGTGCAGTAACAAAAACCTGGTTCAAGGCTCCCGAGAGCACCCCAGCACTAACAGGTTATACTTCATACCATGCTTTTCGGCCCCAAAACTCGGACCGAACCACAAAAGGAGGGGGAGTATCCATATTTATCAAAGATACCCACACCTCCAGGTTAGTGGCACTGCACGAAGCATCGGAGACCATCCATGTGCAACTAACAGTGGGCAAAACTGCCTTTCAGTTTGTAGCCTGCTACAGACCACCCTCCCAAACACAGGAACCCCACTCGGCTTTCCTGAGAACACTGGAGAATATGAAGGTCTCTCCAAACACCATTATATTGGGTGACTTCGACTACCCAAACATTGATTGGGAAAACTACTCAAGCCCAAACACCCTCGCCCAATGGTTCCTAGAATTTATAAACTCAAATGCTATGGAACAACTGGTCACCACTCCCACAAGAGAGAAAAACATATTGGATATGGTCATCACCAACATGAGGTCTCTATGTTCCACACCAGAGGTATACCCCTCATTGGTAAGATCAGACCATAAACTAATCTCACGGAACATCCATATTCCATCCCCACCTCCAGCCAAGGAAACCATCGTGAAGAACTTCTCAAAAGCAAACTTCACACTTCTCAAAACCGAGGTGGAATCCTTCAAAGCCCCCGGGCCAGTGGAAAATATGGCCCAAAATGCAGAATCCTTTACAAAAGCATTCTATGGACACTTACAGGAATGCATGGAGCATGCTATCCCAAATAAAACCAAGACTCACTCCTCCAAAGGCAGGAGACCTGTCTGGTGGACCCCGGCCATAAATAAGCTATACAACAGAAGGAGAAAGCTACTACATGATATACCAAAATCCCAAAAAGGGAAGGCATCTCTCATCAGTACTAGCAAGAAACTACAATCCCTCATAAAATTATCTAAGGCCAGCTTCGAAACAAAAATTGCACAAGACACTAAAGATAATCACAAGGCCTTCTTTAGTTATGTCAGGAACCTGGGAGGCAACTCCCAGATATGCTCTGAGTTAGTGCAAAATGACAAAAAATACACTGAACCCACAGACATTGCCAACATCCTGGCAGAAAGGTTCAGTGTAAACCTCTTCCCCCCTTCCCCCCCAAAAGAGCAAATGTCTATCCCAACAGAGTGTAGCCTTCCTGAGATCACAGATGCACAGGTGAGAGCTGACCTCTCCAAAGCAAAAAACACAGCATCAATGGGACCGGACGGTGTCCCGGGCTGCGTCTTACACGAGCTCAAAGAAGAAGAACTAAACCCTCATATAAAGTCACTGTTCAATCTCAGCCTTACTACAGGATATGTACCCAAGGAATGGCGTACAGCAACAGTGGTCCCGCTCCACAAAGGTGGTGCCACAACAGACCCCGGAAACTATCGCCCTATAAGCCTGACTAGCCTGGTCTGCAAAGCTATGGAGCGTATCATCATGGAAATCATAAACAAAGACATTGGGAACCTCCAGACACTGGATCCTACCCAATTCGGCTTTGTTAAGGGCAGATCTTGCCTCTTGAACCTGGTCGACTTCTTTGAAACAGTTACCAAAGCCATAGATGAAGGGAAGGTAGTCCACACAGCCTACCTGGACCTTGCAAAAGCCTACGACACAATACCCCACTCGGGCATCATAAATAAGCTCATCAGCTTAAATATCAACCCCTATGTCACAAGATGGGTTGCAAACTGGCCCAGGGATAGAACCCACATGGTCAGAATTGCAGGTGCCATGTCAGACTCTAAACCAGTTACAAGTGGCGTCCCACAAGGCTCAGTCCTGGGACCTCTCTTGTTCGGTATATATTTCTCCGAGGTACAGGCTAACATGGGTGGACTATGGCTGACCAAGTTCGCAGATGACTGCAAACTGGGTGCCATAATCGACTCTCCGGCTGACACAAGCATCCTCCAAAAGGGTCTCACAGAGATGGATAACTGGTGCCAGATCCATGGCCTAAAGCTAAATGCCAAAATATGCATAGTCATCCCCTTTGGGAAAAACAAAGTGCCCACAAATTACCACATATGTGGTAATCCATTAAGTACGGAAGAAGTAATTATGGACTTGGGGACCCAAGTAGATAGCAATCGCTCCTTTGACAATCACATTGCCAAAGTAGTTAGAAAGACCTTCTATATAGCCCACCTTATCACGAAAGGGTTCACATCTAGATCAAGAGAGGTCATTGTGCCCCTCTACTCATCTCTTATTAGGCCCATAATTGAATACAATGCCCCATTTGGGATGTACCTTACCCGACACCTGCAGCAACTGGAAAGACCCTAAAAGTACCTCACCAAGAGGATCAAGGGACTCAAACAGATGCCCTATGCAGTTCGGCTAAAAAACTCCAGCTCTACTCAGTTGCGTACCGCCTACTCAGAGGCGATCGGTGTCTGACGTATAAAGCCATGTCCAACCCAGAATTAATGGACATGCTTCACCTCAGGAAATCCAAATCCCTTAGAGCTACACGCTCCAGGGACTTGAACCTCAGCACAGAAATAAATAGGACATGCTGGTGGGACAGATTCATATCACAGAGGCTCCCCTCACTCTGGAACAAAATCCCAATCCATGTTAGGCAGAGCCCCTCACTGACCCTCTTCAAGAGAAATCTTGATGAGTGGATGGGAGATCGTAAGTTTACCCCTGGGATCTCTTCTGTGTCCCTGCTTGACAGAGGTACAGTAAACTGACCTTAAAAGGGCTACCTTCTGTGACCTACTATACAGAGGCACAATCAACTAATCTAAAAGGGTGGCGAAAGCCAAGCACACTCTGGCTAGGCTTATAAACGCCATAAGGCAGATAGCCTAGTATCAACCTATGAACCTATGCCTAAAAGTATCACATACACAAACCCCCCAGAAAACTATATACAGACTCTAGACAATAAAAAAACAAATGGTTGTTACACCACGTAGCTGTACTCAGTTTAGTCGGCAGATGGAGTCTTATTTTGCTGGCAAAGTATTTATGACTAGGACTGAATGGGGTATGGCTTACAGTGACTAGCTATAAGGCTCTAACCCAATTATACAATGATTGCTCAATTGCTATTCATAAATAAGCACAATGGACAGACCAACCAGTCTGCCCATTGTAAATCCAGTATATATAAAAAGTACCACTGAGCAGCAAGACTTTATCGATTTAAGTATGCTACAGAGGCATACGTCGCAGCTGTCTAGGTTTACAAAGAATGTCCAAATTTCTGCCTCCTATTTTTGGCCTGTTCCTCATAAAATTTGTGGTTTTCAGACAAATCACTGACAAATGAAGTCACTAAATAATGACATGCATTTGAGTTTCAGAATGCATATCCTTCAGGCAAGGCATGCTAACATAAATTATGCTTTTCTAGCAGCTTTCTAAGTTTATATGAGCAACATTTACAATCAACCTATATTTTGGAGCTTGTTCCCCAGTTATTTAAGGCTTTGTGTAAACTACTTTATAGTTTACAAAAAAAAGGAGCAACGGAGATCTTCCTTTCTCTGATGCTTATTTTCAAAAGCACTGATGTACTGTGCAAGTGTGGGAACAGAAATCCCATACCCATGTGCAGTACATCAACAAATACGGAAGACTGACAAAAGAATGTGGAAGAACACTATGGCGCTGTTATACAAAGACATTATTTAAGAAAGGTAAGCAATTTCTTTCTTAAATTATGTTATTGTATAACAGCAGTAACCAACACATAGGTATGGGTATATGAGGATTTTCCCACAGTTGCCTTGGTTTAATCACTCTGGCAAAACCACTCCAGCTGAGGATAAATACTCATACACTCACTCCTCAGTTATTGCTTAACAATACCACCACTGTGTAAGCACTAGCATTCCACTCTGCTAAATGCAAAGGAACATCTGTTTTCATACTTACCAACAGTAAACAGTTAACTCTTCAGTCTGTGGCAATTTTCTGCATTTACTCTCTCATGCCAAATAACCTCACAAACAGTGTGAAATTCTGTCTGTTAACAGCCTAGAGAGATAATCATCAAGGTTTGCAAATCTCTCTCTGTGGTACAGACCACAAGTAAGTCAGAAAGACATCTAATGATCTAAGGAAAATGTAGCAAAAATACTGCTATTTCAGCCTAATGTATACCACAGCATGCAACGACTACTGAAAAGTGTAGCATCCACTATTAACGATGGCATTTTCTTGTTTGTAGGTCTTAATGAAACAACCAATGATGAATGCATCAATTCATTTTACTTATTTGTCTGTCCAATCAGTAAGACAGGTTTACAATGGAGAAGCTCCAAATAAGTTGCAGCAATTAAAACAAAGAAAATTCAAAAGTATACAACTAACAAAAGAGAAAGTTAACATTACAACATAAAGGAAAAGCAAAATAATGAAGGTGGCTTGAGAATAAAACACCTATACGGCTTGCTATGTTTCAGCCATGCTGTTGAACATGTCTAGAGTTAGAACATTACAATTTGTGCAGAACATAAAGTTTACATATGCAAAACACCTAACAGCAAATCACTGACTGCATACTAGTTAACAGATAAGTAGAACACATTCAATCACTCTATAGACCTTCCAGCCTAGACGAGGCCAAAATAAGATAGACCAGTGGGGAATTTGAGGCCAGCAAGTCAATTATGTAGGTTTACCTTGGAAGGCTGCAAGGATGCTACTCTGTTTGATATTTAATGGAAGTTTGTTCAATCTTGCAAAACATGTCAAAGGATAAGGGGGCAGATACAACATTATGGGCAATTTTAATGCAGTCAGTAAACCACCAGGTTTTGGGGAAGTGAAAAACATGACCACCTTAAGGAAACTCATGTAGACTTATGACAACATCTGAAACTTCAGACTGGCTGGTGGTCAGGCTTGAACATTAAACCCTACAGATGTGAGGGACAGTTCTTACCACTAATTCACCATGCTCCCTTTAAGCCGCTGTGTTCAAGCGTAGATCTTAAAATCCAGGCCAAATATACTTTCTGATATGTCTTTAACAAAGTGCAATCAACATGTACAGAGTCTGTCTGAAGTGCATCACCTGTGCTTGGCAGATACATGTACTAGATAAAGAGATGTAATTAAGGAATGTAATTTGTTAATTAAAGAAATGTGCTTCTTACTGGTCTGTGACATGTCAGCTGCTAACCGCTGTCTAGCTGCTAGAAGTAAGAAATATTTGTTTTCTTCTGAAACTGCAGAATTGTACACCTGGGATAAAAAAAAAAGTATCTGAAGAGAAATCATACATCAGGAGAAATGTTCCATGTTTTGTCTTACAGAGGTAAGGACTTTTATGACCACAAACCAGCTGGAGTTTCAGAAAAATTAAAATGTTCTACTAATTACAGGCAAGCATAAATGCAGATGCATTTGGAAGAGACAAGAAATGGACAAAAAAAAAAGCTTCAATAATTACTGATATGACACACGCATACATCTGAATGTCTGACATGAGGTATGATCAGGGACGATGCAACTGTGGAAGATGAGATGCTGACTACACTTTTGGTCTTATAACTACTTATCTCTGGCTAAGTCAGGCAGATTTCCAGAAAATTCTAGGATTAGGATTTGCTAAAAACCTAACTTCCTAACTTGAAGCCAAGGTCACTGATGATGAAATGCTGAGACCACCACTACTTGTTTAAAGGGGAATGTGCTAGTGTGTTGATGACAGTTCAACAGACTTCTGTTTCGGCAAAAATATTTCACTGAAAGCACTTTTGTTGATAGTGGGGAATTCCCTTTTTTTCAATACTGTGTGACACTGGAGTAGGTGTATTTAATTTCGGAGGAAGTGGTATGTTACCCAGCAAAAGAATAATTTCAGATTTTTTGCATTAGGTGAAAGTGTTGTCATGCTATCAACATGATTCTGTTTAATGTGCACACAAAACATTGTGAAATATGAATATCGGCTGTTTTAATGCACACATTAATGATCTGGTTGAGATTACCTTATTTTCACTAAAGTCAAAAGTCATAAAATTAAACACTTCCAATTTTATGAACAGAGACTTTAAAAATGGAATATACAGTATTTTGCTACTTTGTCAAGGACCTCCATTCTTACATTAAAATAAAATATTTGACCCGAGAAGCCTGCTTGAATTCTATAACTCAGACCACATGTTTTTCTGCTTTTCAAAGGATAAAGGAGGCCTATTTTAGATCCCCAAAATACCATTATTTTATTATGGTTTACTGCAAGTCCAGCAGGAATGTTCTTTCTAATTTTTGATAACTGAATTTTTACTAAGACCCATGTCAAAGATGGATAAGGTAGGCTTAGCAGAGGAAATAAGAATCTCTCCACCCAGCTAGAGAACCTCTACCACTTGACAGAATAAAGTCTGCTGGGTGGAAATTTTTCTGGCAGCTTCACTTACCTCAGTGCCCTCTGCTGGAAGGTCCAAAAGGTACAGTTGTGTAAAATCTAACCATAACGGTAGATGCCCTTCTCTTCACTGTTGCAGTATTCTTCACATAAGGTGATCTGCTGACAAGGACAGCCCTACGTCCGGCCAGTATACGTAACTCTTCAGCTCTTATAAGCTGCTATATGTCACACATATGCTCCCCGCACATGACGTAGGGCAGAAAGGTAATGTATAGACGCACATACTTAGAACTGAAAAAGCACCAGGAGGGACAGAATGCCCTCAGGGACAAATAACATGTGCATCCAGAAGGAAGAACAAAAAAAGGAAGAATGGAGAAGTATCCCTCAGCCAGGAGGGCAAGCAAAACACAGTGCAGGAGTCAGGACAGAAAGAGAAGGAGAGAGGGACCGAATACTGTAACGGTGAAAAGGACATCTACAGCTCTGGTAAGATATTATAAAACTGTACTATGTCTTTCTGTCACTGTTGCAGTATTCTTCATCTAAGGGAGAGTACAAGAGCTCAAGAAAAAGCCTAGGAAGAGGAGGGTAGAGAAGAATTCTCCACAACACATGCAGGATAGCCGTGACAAAGCCTGTGCTGACCCAGGAAACAACATCCAACTTGCAATGTTTAGTAAAAGCACGAAGAGAAGACAAAGTAGCAGCTTCAAGAACAGAATTATTACCCATACCCTTGAAAAAGGCAGCAGAGGAGACAACTGCACAAATAGAATGTCTCTTTACAGATGAGTAAATTAATTGCAAAGAAAAGAATAACAAAAGGAAATGGCCTTAGAAATTCAGGAAGAGATGCTTTGCTTAGAAACAGCCAAACCCAAAGTGCTGGGATGAAAAGAAACAAAAAGCTGCTCTGATTTGAGAAAAACTTTAGTTTTACCTAAACAATATCTGAGTTGTCTATGCGAATCCAAAGTGTGAAGAACCTTCTCACTGGCAAATTGCACAGAAGGAAAAAAAGGAAAGAAGATGAATAGACCGATTAAGGGACAACTCACGAATTACCTTGGGCATAAAAGAAGGATTAGTATAAAGAATACCCTGTCTCTATAAAAAATTGAAAAAGGGATAATGGCCACGACAGCCTGAAGTTCAGACACTCTCTTGGCAGAAGTAAAAGCCAAAAACAGAATAGTATTCCAAGTACAATATTGCAAGGAAGCTGAGGAAGCAGACTCAAAAGAAGACTAGGTCAATTTTTAAGATAAAAATGAGGACCCAAGAAGAAGGACTAGGCTTCCTGGGAGGCCTGATATGAAGGTTACCTTTAAGAAATTGCTTAATCTTAAATCTAGAGGAGGAGTCTATGGCAGACAAGCAGAAAATGTTGACAAGTGAGCTTTCACCGAAGAATATGCCAACCCAGTATGGAGCAGTTCACACAAATAAAAGAGAACCAGTTGACTCTCCACTGACAGGGGATCCGATGGCAAGAGAGGCACCACACAGAAATTCTTTTCCATTTGGACATGTATGATTTCCTGGCCTCCTGCAGAACAAAACGCACATCCTCATAAAAGAGGTGCCTAAAAGGGATCCAAATCTATTGCCCACAGTATCATCTGAGGAGTGGACAGGTGAAAAGGGATAAGAGACTCCTTGTCTTAGGTGAGAAGATCCATCCAGTGAGGAAGCCTTTGGTAACTGCCCTTGGCCAAATGAGAAGAAGGGGAAACTAAATACTATCTGGGAAAAAAGGGATTCACAAGCAAGATTTTGGGAGAGCCCTGTCTGATCATGTGAAGAACTCGTGGTAACACAGAAAGGGAAGGGGGGCATACAGAAACATCCCCTTCAAGGAAAAAGCAGGGCACCCACATTCAAAGCCAGAGGACTTGGGACTCAAACAAAATAGAGGAAGATGTCTGTTTTGAGGGGAGGCACAAGATCTACCTGAGGAATACTCCCACTGATGGACAATGTCCAATAACACATTTCTGTGAAGCATCCATTCATGAGCTTGTGTTCTGGATCTGCTCAGAGTCGGCCACTAGATTGTGCTCTAAGGGAATGTAAGCTACCTGAACAGTCATGTGATACTATATAGCTATATCCCAGACCTGAAGAGCTAGTCTGAAAACAAGACAGGACCTTGAGCCCCACTGCTTGTTGACCTGCCACATCACTGAGGTATTTTCTGTGAAAACTTTGAGGGGCCCAGATGTAAGAGAGAATGAAAAGCTTGCACAGCCAGAAGCAGAGCCCTCATCTGTTTTATGCTGATATGGTCTAACCACTGATGAGAAGGCCAGAGACCATGAACCTTCAGAAGGCCAGAGAAAACACCCCATCCCTTGTCTGGGGTGTCTGAAAAAAGCTCTCGAAATGGAACTGAGCTTGAAAAGAAGTTCCAGATTGAGAGAGACAGCTGACAAATCCACCATTGAAACTTGAGCTTGAGATGCAGAAGAAAAGGAACCGGGAACTTCAAAGGGTTTCATAAACCCCATCACAGAGTCTCCTCTCTGTTTTCCCAATATAAAAACAAGAACAAAAGGAATAAGTTGCACAACAGACAACTCTAATGGAATTGCAATTGTAGCATCCCTTATTTTTAGAATAAAGTCATTTACCTGGAATTGATTGCCCTGAAGCATATTACTGCAATAAGTGCAATTTTACTTTTGAACATGCCATTTCTTTCTTCAAATGGTTTTATTCCTCTTTCTAACAAAGATTTCAAATTTCTGTCTCTAAAAACGTAATTTTTGGTAAATTAGCCATAAGATCTCTCACTGTACTGCCCTGTGTGAAAATAACCCAGTTCTTCTTTACAACATGCACAACTGCAAGGCTCTCAGCTGAAAAAGTTGAGATAAATGAACAGTTGTAATCATTACTATTACTTATACTGGACACAAAATTAGTTTGAATTGGATTTTTCAAGATCAGAGCATACTTGTTCTCCCCCATTTGTTCACTACCTCCAACATAATTTTGTGGACGAAATTCATTAGGTATCCACACTTAAGAAACATATTTTTCAAGAATTCACACTCGCCCCCAAAATCCTGATAATCTAAAATCATCCGTGTATCCCGAACAAACTAGCCTTTAACCACCGCTTTTTTCTGGGTTAATGGATGGCTACTGGAAAAATGGAGAAAGTTGTTTGAATAAAAATGCTGGCCAGCAGAGTTTCACAGGTGACTTCATCAGTCACCATTAAAATGTAAGACAACCATTTATATACATATAAAAACACTCTGATTGGTTAAGCAAAGAGAGGCAGCTAGCTAAGCAACATTGAGACAGAACATTAATTAACCCCTTGATGACTGTGTTACAGTTGAAGCTGTTGCATCTTAAATACAACTAAAACTTGTAATTAAAAGATAAATTATTTGTCTCATACTGTGGTGGTGGTACTGCGGTGGTGGTGCTGTGGTAGCGTTGTCGCCTCACAGTTAGACGTTGCCCGTTCAATTCTCAGTTAGAGCATCTTCTGTGTGGCGGCATGCGTGAACGGGTGTTCCTTCGTTGAAGGTTGTGCGTTAGGCCTGGCAAGCCAGTACGTAAAACTATACTGCCAATCATCAGCGGACCGGAGTTCTGCTGTGGCGACCCCTAACCGGGAAAAGCCGAAAGACACAAACAAACAAACAAACTTGTGTCATGAATGGTTATAAACAGAATAAAACTAAAACCAAAGTCATTTTTAAAATCTCATGTTAAATATTCACATAATGCTAAAATGTTTCCCAAAGCAAAATACATGCAAAAGTGCTTGTGCTTAACAAATGTTTTGAGATATTTTGTTCCTTTCTAGGGCTTTTAATTTCAATACAGGAGAGATGGACGTCCTGTCATTTATACCTGGCCATCTATCTCCCTGTAGTAAGATTTGCCACTTTAACACCTTTAACTCTAATTGAAGTCCCCAAGGCTTTTTGTCACTGATGTCTACATGGTCTATTGCCATAAATGTGAAATTGTGGCCAGTGTTGTCTTGAATATGCCTCGCTAATGCATTGTTAATATTATTCTTTCTTATGGCATAGTTGTGTTCATAAATTCTGACATTAAACTTCCTTTCTGTTTTGCCTACATAAAATGCTAGGCATTGGTCACATGTAGCCATGTAGACCACTGCCTTGGAGTGACAGTTATATTTACCTTTTACATAATGGTCTATACTATTCACTGTAAATTTGCTGCCCGATTTCACCTTGTGGCACCAGTTACAAGACTCACATTTGTACATCCCTACATGTCCTGTTCTAGTGTAGTTAGAACCTTTCCTAAGGAGGTCTTTTAAGTTTGAGCCCCTTCTGTATGTAACTATAGGGCTTTCTCCTATTTGTGCCTTGATGTCCAAGTCATCCATTAAAATGTCTCAGTTCTTATAAAAAATGGACATCAAGTGGTATGAGTCGGAGTTGAATGTAAGCATGATAGATCTACAAAAATAACTTTTTTCCGTGGGGCTGTTGTCTAGTGTGTTTTCCCCAACTATGGGCTTAAAATGCCCTACTCTTCTTTTACCTATCACTTCCTGCATAAGCTCATTAAGCAAGTCTGCTGGGTACTCCCTCCTCAAGAACATAGTTTTTTAAGTTGTCACATTCTGTAAGAAAATCATCTTCTCTGGAGATCATACGGGCTGCTTGAACTAATTGCCCTTTAACTACTGACCTCTTTTGATGCTTCGGGTGGGAGCTAGTGTAATGCGGGAATGAGTATTGGAGGAACAAGTTTGAGTAGGTCTCTTTCCTATGGATCCTAGTAGCATACTTTTCATTATGTGTGTCTTTGTATAAGTGGACATAAAGGTAATTCATATGATCCATGTTAATCACCCTAGTGAACTGCAGGAATGTAGTGGTGGTGTTAAGATATCTCAAAAACTCTTCCAAATCAACCAGTGACCCATTCCATATCAAGCTGATATCATCTTGGTATCTGTAATACAGTTTGACCTTAAAATAGTACTGCGACTGAAATACATAATTTCTTTCCCAATATGCCATTACCATGTTCGTGAATGCCCCACCACAAGCTGAACCCATTGCCACTCCCATGGTCTGCAAAAAGTACCTGCCATTAAAGGAGAAATAGTTGTTTCTTAAAACTATTTCTAATAATTCCAAAATTAGATTAATTTTCTCCTGGTTAACTTTGTGTAACAACAGTAAGTCAGCCACCCACTCGAGACCAATTTCTTGTGGGATGACCATGTACAGGTCTTTTACATCTATAGTGACCATGATGTCACTTGAGTCATACCTGGTTTTGTTTACTTGTTCTAAAAAAGCCCAAGAGTCTTTAGAAACGAGGCTTTCATAACACAATATTTTCTTCAGCTCATGGTCTAAAAATTGGGCACAAGCAGTGGTAATGGAGTGTCTTCCATCCACTAAGGGCCTCATAGGTGGATCTGAGAGGCTCTTGTGGATCTTGGGAATACCAAAGAACACTGGTATCCTTGGACTAATGATGCTAAAATATTTATGAAGGAAAGGTCAATTCTTCTTTCTAGAAATAGGTCAGTGAGTTGGCTGTAGATTTTTCTATACGCTGCATTTAATTCATTAATGGACACTTCCGTGTAATTTTGTGTATAACATAGCCAACATTTTGTCACTGTATGTGGAAGAGTCCATGATTACAACCCATCCCCCTTTGTCAGGTTTCATAATCCTGACGTCATGTACTTGCAGTTCCAATAAACAATCACATTCACTTTGGTTCATGCTGTGAAGTGTTTGAGTTGGCCTGTATTTGTTCTTATTTAGATTATACAGATCTAGTTCACAATCTTTTTCATACATTGCTAGTTTTGGGTGCAAAGGGGGGTTGTAGGTTGAACTGATCTTAAAAATGCTGCCTTCACTGACATTAGTTTGGGAGGTAGTACCATCTAGTAAGGTCAAATTCAACTTTCTTAAATAAAGTTTCAGATCTAACATAGTGTCTACAACATTAAATCTCTTACCAGGTACAAACGACATTCCCTTAGACAATAAATCAGCTATTTCATTTATACATAAAGTACAATAATTGTGTACTAACAAGTCTTTTTGTGGTTAAAAACCACTGCATAGGTACCTGCTTCTTGAAAAGAGTCCACTGGTGTTGGAGTGCTTAGATTAATGAAGGAGTCATTAACATTAACATGGTGACCAGAAGGCACTAGTGGAGATGCTAAGCTTTCTAGTTTCTGTTCTTTGGCCTGGCCCCCTGAAAAACCTGTGGTTGGTAGCCGCCCTGTGGTTGCTGTCTATTGTTGTAATGGCTTTTGTTCCTAATTATTTCGCTTCTCCTGAGGTCTGGGAATTCAGCTAGTTTACAATCACATTGCCAGTCTCTTCAAACCTACATTCATCATTGACAGTTACTTCAGGAGGGTGTGATAATTGCTTGTTACTTTCCCCTCGTGGGGCTTTACATTTTTTGTATGAACCAGGAGGTTTTGGATAGGCCATACCATTAGCATAGTCCTGAACATCCCTGTCCAGCTTGTTCAGTTTACCAGCTTTCAGTTTTGTTATGTGCTGGTCAGTGCTAGTGTAAATCCTGAAATGTTCAAATCTCATGTTGCTATACTCATGATCCTCACGGATGGCAGAGTCTAGAATTGCAAGGTCTTTGAATAACAGTTCCAGTTCACTGTTATGTTTAATTAAAAGGTCGAGTCCACATTTATCAAATATGTTAACTAATTCAGTGTTCAGAACAGTCATGCTGTAAACCAGTAGGAAAGTGTCAGACCCTTAAACCTTTGGGAACCACTTTTAGTCTAGCGCATTCCCTTAAGTAGGCATTTTCCAGCTGAAGTTTCTTGCATCGTGATAATTTAACATCAAAATCTGTCAGCTTACCTTCCAAGGAAGGGCTCTTGTGTTCGATGCTTCTGTTAAATGAAACCTCATTCCGCAACCACTCCACCAACTGAGGAATGTCCTTGTAAAAAGTTTGTTAGTCTATTTCTTCCAGCAGATTTCTGAAAGTTCCTGTTGACAAAAAAACTCATTCCTGACATGCGCAGATGCGTTATGCCTTCCTGCCTCAATTCCTTTTGCTGTTAATCAGAAATGAGACATAAAGGTGTATTTTGAAAATTAGTAGCATGCTCGCTAGCCTCCCCATGCTGATTCGAGTGTGCAAGAGCAGAAGTGATACACATGTTCATACAGATGATCCATCCTCTGGGTTAGTTGTAGAATAAGAGCAGTAAGCTGTCCAATCTCAGAGTTGTTTCCTTCATGCTCTTTGTTAGCTGTTGGTGTGCCAGATAACTCCATGCTGCCAAAAGCCATGAACAAACTCAAAAAACAGAAGCAGCAAAACAAATTAAATGAATAAAATTGCTGGCAGGCAGAGTTTCACAGGCACAAATTACTCAGGTGATGATAAACCAAAGGTGTATTTAATGATAAAAATCCACAAGAAAAACAAATAAAATGTGAGCGCTTTTGTTAAACAAGTGTTAACGTCATCAAACACCATTAAAATGTAAGACAACCATTTATATACATATAAAACACTGACTGGGTAAGCAAAGAGAGGCAGCTAGCTAAGCAACACTGAGACAGAACATTAATTAACACCTTGATGACTGTGTTACAGTTGAAGCTGTTGCATCTTAAATAAAACTAAAACTTGTAAATTAAAAGATAAATGATTAGTCTCATACTTGTGTCATGAATGGTTATAAATAGAATAAAAGTAAACTCAAAGGCATTTTTAAAACCTCATGTTCTTTACTATATTCTAAAGACATGCTTCTGGAGCATTTCTCCCCGGGCCTCCGCTGAAAACAGGATCTGTGGAACCTAGTCGGACTTTCCCGGTCAACAAATGTTAAATAAGTAAATATTTGTGAAAAGTCTGCCACGTGCCGAGCCCATAGCAGGCAAGTGAATGCAAATAGATTTGAGCCCCCTCCTAATCTGTCACAGACCAGTACAAGACAGGAGCTTCCTACTCATTTAATGAATCTTGCAATGGGAAGGACTAATGGTAATTAATTATGATATGATATGATAATTTTGGCCACCACCATTCAGTTTTTAATACACCTGAGTTGGAAGAGTGGTTAAAAACTTCTATTATATTTCATAATATCAATATGCCTAGACCCAACTAGGTCAATATGCCTAACTGACCAAAAATTACTTTTCATAGAGATAGAAATTTGAAATCTTTGCTGGAAAGAAGAATAAAACCATTTCAGGGAAGAAATAGCATGTTCAAATGTGGAAATTGCACTTATTGAAGTTATATGCTTCAGGGCAAAGAACTCCAGGTGAATGACTTTATTCTAAATGAGTATTTAAGGTGTGTTATACATTGAGCATTGTTGAAGTCTGAAGAAGCGTTTATACAACGTGAAAGCGCTTACTGTTCTACATATCATCAGCTCAAATAAAGGATTTATTTCTACATGAATTTTACGAGATTTATTGGATTTCTGGCCACTGGTGCACTCTTGGAATTGCTTGCTGTTTTGCCATTTTTCTTTGTTACCAAGGTGCTTTACTCGGCTGAGGTGTTTGTTTTGAAAATAAGTGGAACACCACAACTGCAATTCAATTAGCGTTGTTTATTGTGCAATTTGTTCCTTTTGTTCTCGTTTTTTATATTGGCAAAATGGAGCAGAGATTCCGTGATAGGGTTTATGAACATTTGCATACTATTAAAAAGTCAAAACTGAAGAATGCTTTAGTGAAACCTGTATTTGATAACCCTAACCATAGTTTTCAATTCTTTGTGATCGATCAAATTAACTTGAATAAAAAGAATGGCCCATGGAACTTGTATCTAGAGAAACTAGAACTACATTGGCAATTGCAACTTAATGCTACAATATGCCCAGGATTAAATGAAAATATATCTATAGCCTGATTGCTTAAATTAAAGGCATTACAGAGATAGTAAATGATATTTCCTGGTGTATACCATGAGCCAATATTTTTTCTTGAAAAGAAGGTTTGTCTGTCACATGGTCAATAACCACTTCATTATTTGAGTATAATAAGGGCTTCGTTTAACTAAGTATTCATCTGATGAAGTTTTCTAATACAAAGATGAAAGTGTTTTTTAGTTGACCAGATTTTTATGAATTGTTGGATTTTTGTGATTTTCAAGTTTTTACTGCTTTTGTAGCTGGGACTTTTTATGAATTTTGGACAGACTTGTTCGTAGTTTTAACATTTTTTCTACCAAGACCTTTCAATGGTAAATACATGTTGAATAAAACTTATAAACTTTTAAGCCTTAGTGTACCTCTAGTTTCTTGGATTTTGTGTTTATATGTCAGTTGGGGCTTTTTGGGTGTGATACACATACAGACAATGCCCAAGCAGATTTGTTAGGTTTGTAGACAGAGAGGAGTTTTTGGTCACTGGATTGCAATGACCAATTGGGCACACAGCTGTCTACAATGTTTTTTAGTGCTGGACAGGCAGATGGATGCTGGATAATTTATATGTGGGAAGAAGTTGTGTACGTATATTTATTTTTATTTATTTACCATTTTGTTTACCAGGAAAGTCATACTTGGAACGAGACAATTTTCAGCAGAAGCCCAGGGAGAAATGCTCCGGATGCATGTCTGTGTACCATAGGAGGAAACCCAGATGAATGCAGGCTCTACACAGAAGGCACCCCTGCTGAAAATCGAACAGAAGAACCTATTGCTGTGAGTTAACAACGCAAACCGCTGTACCACTGCAATATCCATATATGTTGGCTGATTTGGCAGTTCTAACCAAGTAAGGCTTTTCAGTGCTATATAGTGGTGGGTTCTGAAAGGGATATGTGCTGCAAATTTATCAACTCTGTTACAGCATTGTTCAAGTTTCAATTTTTGTGAAGTTGGAGGTTAGTAAGGATGGCAGAGTCATATAAATGAGTGGGGAGGAGTTAAGTAGTGGCAATTGTAGTTTTAGTTGCACTGGTGAGAAAGTGTTTGGCTCTGTAAAGCATCCCTATGTTTTTGATGAGTTTTTCTTATGCAGTTTTGTCTATGCAGGTCAAATCTAAGATTATCATCCACTATAACCCCTAATAGTTTGCTATATGAAGTGACTTCAATGGTTGTATTATCAAGAGAGAGGACTTAAATTTTGTTTTTCCATGAGACAGGAATTTGTTGAAAAAGTAGCAGTTTGGTCTTTTTCGGTTAAGCATGAGTTGTGAGTTATGAAGAAAAGTTTCAGTAGCTGTTAATGCTTCCTGAGTAATTTTTTGGAGGTGTACCATGTTGTCAGTTGTGCAAATGAGAGTGGAATCACCTGCGTACTGTATTAGGGTGGTCTGTTGTGTGGAACTATAGAGGGTGTTGGTGAAAATGTTTAAGAGGAGAGGACCAAGGACAGAGCTTTGTGGTACACCAGTGGTGACCGGGAGGTAAGGAGAGAGCAGGGAGTGCCACTTTACTGACTTGTACCTATTGGACAAGTAGATTTTGAGAAATACAAAAAACACACAAGTATGACAAGGTGCACGGACCATACCGCATGGACCATACCAAATGAACCATAAACACAAAAACTGTCCAGCACCAAAGGAGGTTAAACGAATATTAAATCCTTTACTGTGGCAACTCCAAAAATATAAGCAAACCGGTTTCGGCAACAATAATGCCTTCTTCAGTGCTATGACACAAAAGTAATTGTTCATTTAAATAATGAGACACATGATAAGACTCATTTTCCTATTGGTCCATACCAAATTTAACCAAGCTCATTAAGGCCAAGTTTAAACAAAGCACCCAGCCTAACAATCCAACTAGATTCCTTTTTATTCAAAATGGTATGCCATGCTGTTTTACTCATCCTGTTACCCTGGACTTTATCTATTATAGTTTAATTAAATCGAGCAGTGGCATGGATCATTGTATGCTAAAATAATGAATTAGACATTCGTTTGTTTCTAATGTCACTGAGGTATTCAGTTAGACCTCTGCTTATCCGCAAATGTTAGCAACTTTCTGTTTTTGTCACAATCTTGTATGGAGAAGGTCTTTCTACTGAAAAGTTTGTATCATTGCTATTACTGGTGTTTCTCATGACCATATTAGGAGCATACATGTAAAGTGCTCTTTCAATTAACGAATTCTGCTGGTGAACACCAGTGCAGTTGCTAACTGTACTTTCATAAAATTAATGTAGTCTGTTCTTTTCAATTTCTCTGGTACAGCAGAAAATCACGGGTTTTCAATCTGTGCTCTGTCTTCCAACTCTACAATTATATGCAGAAGCTTGGTACTTTTTCTTCATTTACACCTCTGATTTTTTTAGTTTTTATCATGTCATCTTAATATATAGTTAAAGTGTCTTCCATTTTCCGAACCTTTTATTTGATTTTAAGTATTCCGTCAATGTTTCATTTATCTCAAACACCATCAAGTGCATCTGATTTTTCCTTCTCAAACTTAATGGAAGCCATCAACTGTAATAAAGTTAAATCTTGAACTGCTTTTTTGCAAAACATATGTGCATGGTGAACAGAAACATGAAAAAAATAGTTTACTTTGGTATTACGCAAATGAAAAATGTACAGTATGAAAATAATTTTGAAGCAATGAAAGGTGAAGGGAAAATCAGACAAGAGAAACATGGAGAGAATTAATAAACAAAATGTTGAATTTAAATTAGATAAAGAACAAAATGGTGGCTCAAGTGATTAATACATTACAACCTATTGAATCCACTTTCTCTAGCACTGACTCCTCGACATCTGATATTGTATTTTCATATTTACATTAATAACTTAACTGCAATATCATGTTACATTACAAACTCTTGAAAGATTTCTTTAGAACACATATGATGGGCAACACAAGTGCATTGATACTAACCTCTGCCTAGTGCAGCTTTGGATCCAACCCAGTTTGGCTTTGTCAAAGGCAGATCATGCCTTTTAAACTTGGTTGACTTTTTCGAAACAGTCACCAAAGCCATTGATGAGGGAAAGGCAGTCCATACAGCCTACCTCGATCTGGCTAAGGCCTTCGATACAATACCCCACTCGGGTATCATTGAAAAACTCATCAGCTTAAATGTTAACCCATACATCACAAGATGGGTTGCAAACTGGCTGAGTGACAGAACCCACAGGGTCAGAGTTGCTGGCGCCATGTCAGACTCAAAGCCTGTCACAAGTGGTGTCCCACAGGGCTCAGTCCTGGGCCCACTCTTGTTTGGCATCTACTTTTCCGAAGTACAAGCAAACACAGGAGGGTTATGGCTGACAAAGTTTGCAGATGACTGCAAACTGGGCGCCATAGTAGAAAACACATCTGACACAGATATCCTTCAGAAGGGTCTCACAGAAACGGATAACTGGTGCCAGAGCCACGCCTAAAGTTAAATGCCAAAAAATGCATAGTCATACCCTTCGGGAAAAACAAGGTTACCCCTAGCTACCAAATAGGTGGAAATCCACTGAGCACAGAAGAAGTTATCAGGGACCTGGGGACCCAGGTTGATAGTAGTCTGTCATTCGACACCCATGTAGCTAAAGTAGTTAGGAAGACCTTCTACATTGCCCACCTTATCATGAAGGGATTCTCATCTAGATCAAGGGAGGTCATAGTCTCCCTTTACTCATCACTCATCAGACCAATGATTGAGTACAATGCCCCATTCGGAATGTATCTGACCCGACACTTGCAGCAGCTGGAGAGGCCACAAAAGTTCCTCACCAAAAGGATAAAGGGTCTCAAAATCTGTCCTATGCTGCCCGACTGAAAGAACTCCAGCTCTATTCAGTCGCCACCGCTTGCTCAGAGGTGACCTTTGCCTAACATACAAGGCCATGTCAAACCCAGATTTGATGAATATGCTTCACCTCAAAAAATCTAGATCCATCAGAGCCACAAGGGCGGGAGACTTAAACCTCGACACGGCTATTAATAGGACGTGCTGGAGGGATAGATTCATCACCCAAAGACTCCCTATGCTGTGGAACAAAATCCCGGTACATGTGAGGCAGAGCACCTCGCTGGCCTTGTTCAAGAGAAATCTTGACCAATGGATGGGAGATCGCAGATATACCCCAGGGATTACCTCAGTGTCACTGCTCGACAGAGGCACAGCAAAATAATGGGTATAGTTCCCCATACTAAAGGGGTGGCATAAGCCACAAAACGATGGGCTAGGCTTGTAAATGCCCTCGGGCAGATAGCCTAGTATGAACCTATGAACCTATGAACCTATGAAATGTTGTTCATAAACAATTTCATTTTAATGTGATGGTTTTAATATTTATTTAAATACCCTAACAAACAAGCAAGCAAGCAATACAGGAAATAACAGCTTATCATCACATGCAGTTCTATATCTGGATGAACAAAATGCTCAAAGTTTATATGCAGCTTGAGGGGCTACAGGGGGTAATCTAAGATGATTATACAAAAATTACAAAAATTGATCTTTAATGTGTCTTTTGTGATTCATAAAACCTAGTTTAACACCTATAATGAAATGAATAGCACCAATGTGGCGATGAATTTATGCTGAACAGTTTGCCATATCCACTTTTTCAGCAACATTTAAAGCTGTAGAGATAAGAACATTCTCTGCCTCACAATTATAAGGTCCAAGGCACAAGCTTGACCAGTGGTCAATGCATTTACTGTCTATATGTTCTTCCATGCCTGCATGGGGCTTCTCTGGATGCCTCAGTTTCCTTCTACCTTCCACAAACATGCAAGTTAACTGGCTACATTAACTTATCTATACATATATAACACACACGCACACGCGCACACGCACACACACACGCACACACACACACACACACACACACACACACAGAGAGCTATTCCCAATTTAGAGTGTCCAATTCACCAAAAATGTGGGAGGAAACTGGGCACCTGGAGGAAACCCACACAAACACAGGGAGGACATGCAGACTCCACACAGAAGGTGCCCGAGCCAAGTATCAAACTGGGGAACCTCCTGCTGTAAGGCGACAATGCTATCTGCTGTGCCAATGTGTGATGCCACCTACACACACACACACGCAACCACTCATAGTACTGCCAATATATGTCATCTAAACCTACTAAATCAAAAAAGGAAATACCTTTCTTTTTCCAATGTACTAATCATAAACCTACCAAATATTCAGCTGAGATTTATCTGAATAGTGGTAGTCTAACAAAAGGGTTTTTTAAAGGTAAGGAGTGGTTTTCAGTTCTAAAATTAACCTTATTGGCCGTTTTAGGCCAATTTCTATACCTTTCAACTTTTTGAGTTAAAAACCTGTGTTTGCGTGAGTTTGTGCATGGCACAACACCACTTAGCTAGGGTTAAACTATTTCCGGCGCCATAAAGTCTGCTCTTCAGTTTTTCCCTTAGAACTAGCTAGATTCTTAACTTTAGCACTCAAATCTGCTTCTTCATGCTCAGCACTGGTTCAGAACTGTTGTAAGCACTAAATAAGCTACAAATTACTACAGTACTCAACCTTCATCATTACCTAGTGGATAACAGTTTTTTGTACTTATCTTCCTCAGTTGCTTAGAGGAAAACAGCTCTAGTACTTACTTCCCTCACTTGTCTACAGGAAAATTGTGATTATCCAGGCATGTCCAAGGGACTGCTCCTGGTGTTCTCTCCTGTCTACCTGATGAATCTGGGCATCTTGGGGCAATGTAGCAATTGCCTCATGTACAGTGACAACCCTCTCCTCCTACCACCCAACACTACAACCTGTGAGAGATGCATTTATCTAGCCAAACTGGAGGCAAAGCTCTCTCAACCCAAGAATGAACTTGTCAGTTAAGAGAAGGTAAACACTTGCACCACACCACACTCATCACATAGTCCCACTAAACCTACACCACCAAAACCCACACACAGACGCACAAAAACATTCACGGAGGCTCTCAATAATAATCTGCTCAAGCAACAGAGACCTCCAAAGCAGAAACACAAGCAACCTGCACTCCTCAACACAACCCAAAAGACACACAACTCACAGACTCAGTGTGCCACTCAACCACAGCCCATAAGGCAAAACAACATACCCAACACATTAGTCATAGGTGACTCTATAGTCAGGCACACTGATGTTCCACTCACCAGACTAGATAAGGAGAAGGTTACTGTTAGCTGCCTGTCAGGTGCCAGGATCCGCCACATAACTCACCCACTCAGGTTACTCCACAACAAGTACAGATATGACTCAGTCATTGTCCATGTTAGTGTGAATGACCGGAGATGTACCTTCATGGACTACATGAAAAAAGACATGGAAGAGCTCTCCAATCTTGCAATCCAGGCAGGTATGATCCTAGCCCTGAGTAGCATCCTATCTTTGCCCAGAATGATACACAGTACAAGGACAAAATGATTGACTTCAACAATTGGCTAAGCTTCTGGTGTCATTCTAAGGGAATCCAGTATCTGTCTACCTGGGACATGGTCGACAGGCCATGATGCTTTGCCAGCGATGGCCTGAAGCTGTCACCCCTGGGATTCCTGATACTGGCTAAGGCTCTTGCCACCCCTATAAGTGCCTTTTTTAGGCAACGTTCAAATGACAAACCCACCACTAAAACAGGTACAGGAAAACAAAACCTAAGGGTAATGCTACTTAACGCTAGAGGTCTAAACGTCAAAATGCAGTCACTCGAGGCACTCCTTAAAATGGAGAACATTGACATCTGTGCTGTGACTGAAACCTGGTTCAAGGCTCCAGAGAGCACCCCTGCATTACCAGGCTATAACTCATACCATACCTTTTGGCCATCTAACCTGGACCGGAACACCAAAGGTGGAGGTGTGCCCATATTCATTAAGGAAATCCACACCTCCAGGCTAGTTGCCCAGCATAATGCATCTGAAATTATCCAAGTGCAACTAACTCTAGGCAAAACTGCAATCCAAATTGTAGCTTGCCCCAGGATTCACACTCCTCTTTTCTTGATATACTGGAAAATATTAGGGTTCAACCAAACACCCTAATAATGGGCGATTTCAACTACCCCAACATTAACTGGGAAAACTACTTATGTACCAACTCCTTCACTCAACGCTTTCTAGAATTCATAAACTCCAAAGTTATTTATTAGAAGAGGTTATAATAAAAAAGAAGTTGAACTATCTTTGCAAAGAGCAAGAAGTGAAAAATTACATGCAAATGAAAATAAAAGAAGTGAGATGATAAAAGAAAAAAATAACTATTCTGGTAAGCAAATGTTCATGGTTTTAACGTATGATTTAATAACAGAAGAAGTTAAAAAGGCAGTACAGATGTACTGGCCTTTTTTATTTAAATATAAAGATTTATTGGAAGTAATTCCAAAAAATGTTACATTTTCTTATAAGAGAGGTAGGAACCTCAAAGATATGTTGGTACATGCCAGATACTCTAGACCTAATGTTAATTTAAAATTAGAGATAGGACTAATGGGTACATATCAGTGCGGTAAGTGTATTTCCTGCCAATATATTAGTAGAACATTTGAATATATAAACGGTAGAAATTTTAAGCCTTGTGGGAAATTTTCTTGTAACACAGAAGCAATAGTATATGCACTAAAATGTCCCTGTGGACTGTTTTATATAGGAGAAAGTAAAAGAGCTTTCAAAGTCAGACTTCAGGAACATATAAGGGATATAAAGAATAAGAAAGTAGAAAGCCCTTTAGCTATGCACTTTAAAGATTATCATAATAGTCAACCAGATGGTTTATTAGCAACAGTTTTAGAACACATTATAATAGATAATAATAGGGATTTGGTTAAACAAAAACTTTTATATAAAGAGACTGTTTTTATATTGAAATATGATACGGTGACACCTAGTGGTATAAATGTGGAATGCAATTGGAAAGTGTTTTTATGAATTAAGGATTTTGTGATTAATTGTTTAATTGTTTAATTGATTTCTTAATTATTGTTTTTGGATGATATAAATACTCATAAAATGTTCTTTGTAGTTATTCTCCTTGAAGGTGTAAGCCGAGGCGCTAGAGAGAGATTAATAAATAGTGTTGGATCTTTTACCTGGTCGTATCATTTGGATTCTTCTTTTTTATTTTTGGTTGTATATATAACTCATACCATACCTTTTGGCCATCTAACCTGGACCGGAACACCAAAGGTGGAGGTGTGCCCATATTCATTAAGGATATCCACACCTCCAGGCTAGTTGCCCAGCATAATGCATCTGAAATTATCCAAGTGCAACTAACTCTAGGCAAAACTGCAATCCAAATTGTAGCTTGCCCCAGGATTCCCACTCCTCTTTTCTTGATATACTGGAAAATATTAGGGTTCAACCAAACACCCTAATAATGGGCGATTTCAACTACCCCAACATTAATTGGGAAAACTACTTATGTACCAACTCCTTCACTCAACGCTTTCTAAAATTCATAAACTCCGATGCCCTGGATAAACTTATCCACACCCCGACCAGAGACAACAATATCCTGGACCTAGTCATTACCAACATGAATGACCGATGTTCCACACCTGAAGTCAACTCCTCTTTGGTCAGATCCGACCATAAGCTAATCACCATAGATATCCACATCCTGCTCCCACCCCCCATTAAGGAAACCACTGTAAAAAATTTCTCCAAAGCCAACTTCATGCTTCTTAAGAGAGAAGTGGCAAACTTCACGACACACATGCAGATGGACAATACAGTTATGACTGCAGAATCCTACACAAATGCACTCTATAAGCACTTACATGAGTAACATGTCCCTAACAGAACCAAGACACTATCCTCCAAAAAAAGGAAGCCAATCTGGTGGTCTCCTGCTATATACAAACTCTACAACAGAAAGAAGAAACTGTTGCAGAAGAGAGTAAAATCCCATGAGTGGAGGATCTCCCTGGTCAACCTCAATAAGAAGCTGAGATCCCTCATAAAATCCTCCAAAGCTAGTTATGAAAACAAGGTTGCCATTGATTCTAAGGACAACCACAAAGCATTTTATGGCTATGTCAAGAATCTCAATGGCAACACCCAGGTCTGCTCTGAGTTACAGCACAATGGCATGAAAATTACAGAACCAACTGATATCACCAACATCCTGGCTGATAGATTCAGTTCCGACTTTACCCCCCTCATACCCCCTAAAGGGCCCATATCTATATCGGAAGAATGCAGAGCCCCTGGGATCACAACTGAGCAGGTAAAAACTACACTCTCCAAAGCGAAGAACACAACTTCCATGAGACCGGACAACATCCCAGGTTGCATTCTACATGAACTTCAGAACGAACTGGCCCCTCACTAAGCACCATGTTCAATCATAGCCTCACGTCAGGCTTTGTACCCACTGAATGGCACACAGCAACAGTTATACCACTCCACAAAGGGGGAGCCACCACAGACCCCAGTAACTATTGCCCTATTAGCCTGACGAGCCTGGTCTGCAAGGCCACGGAAAGTATCATCATGGAATTTATAAACAAAGACATTGGTAACCTTCAAACTCTGGACCCCACCCAGTTCGGGTTTGTGAAAGTCAGATCATGCCTCCTGAACCTGATCAACTTCTATGAAACAGTCACCAAAGCTGTAGACAAGGATAAGGCAGTTCACACAGCATATCATGACCTCGCCAAGGCTTTCGACACCATCCCCCATTATGAAACTAAAGATAAACTCACTAAACCGGGTATAACTCCATACATCACAAGATGGGTTGCCAACTAGCTCATTGACAGAACCCACACTGTAAAAGTTGCAGACTCCAAATATGACTTCAAACTGGTGACAAGTCGAATACCACAGGGTTCAGAGTCCTGGGTCCTCTCCTGTTTGGTATCTACTTCTTTGAAGTAAGGGCTACCACAGAGGGCCTCTGGCTGATGAAGTTCGCAGATGACTGCAAATTAGGTGCTATAGTCGAGTCCCCAAACAATGCTGACATCCTACAGAAGGACCTCACTGAGACAGATGTCTGGTGTCAGAGCCATGGCCTCAAGCTAAACGCCAAAAAATGCATTGTCATCCCCTTTGGTAAAAACTCTGTGCCCATGAACTACCACATAGGTGGCAGTCCACTTAATGCCAAAGGTGTGATAAGAGACCTTGGGACTCAGGTGGACAGTAATCTCTCCTTTGATAATCACATCGCCACAGTAGTCAGGAAATCCTTCTACATGGCACACATCACGAAAGGGTTCTCATTCAGGAAAAAAGAGGTCATTGTTCCCCTCTACTTGGCTCTCATTAGACCCATTATTGAGTACTACTCCCCTTTTGGAATGTACCTCACAAGACATCTGCAACAGCTGGAAAGGCCACAGAAGTACCTCACAAAGAGGATTACGGGCCTCAAACAGATGCCCTATGCTAATCATCTCAAAAAAACTCCAGCTTTACTCCTTAGCATATCACCTACTCTGAGGTGATCTCTGCCTAACATACAAAGCTATGTCAAACCCAGAGATGCTGGATTGGGTTGGGAGGGTGGCTTAATGGCTAAGGTGTTTGCCTTACAAACACAAGGTGCAGGGTTTGAGTCTAACAAGGGATAATCTTAGTACTAAACTATGAACCTATGAACTATGAACATGCTACACCTAAAGAAATCCCAGTCTCTATGGGAAACACGCCCTAGGGACCAAACCTTGTCATCACAATAAACAGAACATGCTGGAGGGATAGATTCCTGTCTCAGAGACTTCCCATACTCTGGAACAAGCTACCTATCTATGTCAAGCAGAGTTCCTCATTAGCACTCCAAGAAAAATCTTGATGTGTGGATGGGTAATAGGAAATTCATCCCGGGGATCACTTCTATGGCTCTGATCGACAGGGGCACAGGAAAATAACTTTCTTAGGTGGCAAAAGCCAGGGAACCTTGTTGACTAGGTTTACATAGGCCCTTGGGCCAATAACCTAGTACCTACCTATGAACCTATGTAAGGTGCATGGTTGGGGTGAAGCCCATCTGTCCACCTTAGTAATGCATGCCAACCCTAGCCATGCACAATACCTTAAAAAAAACTTCCATAACTCTACCACTACACAAGACAGCTTTAATGTTCACCACATAAACATGTACATGTTTGCTCACACACAATAACACATGTGCGCACACAAACATGCATCCACCCACCTTCACACACACACACACACACACACACACACACACACACACACACACACACACACACAGCACTAACTCATGCACTCACAAACAGAATGCCAGCCCTACCACAAATCCACTTATTCCCTGATGAACCTCGAAATTGCCCAATCCACTGTTCACACAAACACTCCTTTGTATAAAACACTATGGTTCATTTTGTCACACAAGTGTTTGGCTAAGTGTACTGTAATCATACACACACAAATATGAATAGACTTAAAATAACTTAGACAGCAAAAATATCTTAAAGAGAAAAACTTTGACAGCAAAAGACATCTAAATGCAAAATTTTGACAAAAATCTAACCACATCCAAAACCAATATTTTTGTGGGGGGGCAAGCCTTCCTGTACCCCCAATACCTCCTGCTAATTATATCTACCAACTCTGAGGTTGCACAACAGTGGGGAAAGGGCATATGCCCTTCCCTGGTATAACTGACTTTGTCAATATTTTGTATTTAGATACGTTTTGATGTTGGCATTTTTCAGTAGAGATGTTTTTGTTACTGATATTAATGCTGTTTAGATTATAACCCAGAATCTTTACAGCACAACCTTAAACCTCCAGTAAAGGAGGCCCATAAGATAAATGCAAACCACCCCTTAAGCACATTAAAGTGCACTTTTTTTTTTCAAAGTCTTTAATGATGCATTCAGTTCTGGTTTATCTGGGTCTTGCTGTTTATCGATTTTTTGGCTTTTGTGTGTCACCTTTTCACCTTTTATCTTGCTTACTGTTTGAGATGTTTTGAAATCACTCTAATGTTAAGACTATCAAGTTGTTTTACAAACTGAGTTTCTCACAGAATGGTCAAACTAACCACTTATGCTGTACTGACAAGCCTACAACAAAGGGCAAAACATGGCATGTCTATAGCTAACAGTTTGGCTTTAAAGGACTGACTGCATCACTGCAACGGTGATCTACTGAGAACATCTAAGGGTTATCAGTGGTTGCAGGCTACTTCAAAGTGAAGCAATTTTTACAACCCTCACAGCAGAATCTATTCATCAGAAACTGAGATCCCAAGTCATACAGTACAAGACCCAACATATTCCATTTATTTATGTTTGAGCAGCATTTCTAATTGAATTGAATGAGCTAAGTTAGTAAACAGAGCAACACTGCCTGACATTATCAAAAGCAAACTGGTCTTCAGTGGCATCCGGCTCACAGAGGAAAAGGAACACCTGTAAATGACACTACCTAAAGCTGACTGGCTTGGAGGTACATCAAGCTCATGCATTAGTGCCTAACATTACCCAAGTGTCTCCCAGCAGACTGCTACAGATACTCTTCTACTGTATATCTTAACACTTGAATTGTTAAATCTAGACTACCGTCCACCCTTAGCCATGAGACTGAGTATCAAAATACACTTTAAAAGACTTGATTGAAGTGATCAAGGAGCTACTACAATAGTAAGACCTAACTTTAACCTAACCGATGAGGAGAGCGCTTTCTCTAAACTTTTTTCCTGCCTTGCAGAATACAGTGACACAATCTGTAAGATGAGAAATAAACTACCATTCATATATTCACTACATTGAATATAGGTTCACTGACCAGATACAGCTTGGAAGGGGATGACAAGATGGTAAGGATAAGACTGGATTTCTAAGGGTCAAGTCGGAAGGGCACTGCATTAAAGCCACTTGCTTTGGGATCCAGTATGTAATACTCAAGGTAGGACATATTATAAATGGTGTGGGAAATGTGAGGGGAGAGTCTTCTGAAAACGGTGAGGGATGTCATCAGAATTAGTGATAGATTCATGGCAGTCATACTCCAGTGTAAAGGTACAGCTGTCCTCATAATCTCAGCCTATGCCCACAGCAGGGTTTTGATGTTAAGGAAAAATGTGTTTTCATGCAATTGTTACAGTTCTCCTAGATGAAGCAGGAAGAAAACGTGAGCTGATGTTGACAATGAGGAGCCTGAATGCACCCCCCCCCCCCCCACCCATGATGCATCTAATGCAATTTTCCTGAATATCCTAAATAGCTTTGTACCTCCTAGAGGGAAAAGACCAAAATCAAATAATGGAATTTGGCTAGCCATAAAGAGTAGAATACTAATCCAGGATAGAGAAAAAGCATGGAAAGAATGGCTAAAATACAAAGCATCACAACATCTTGAAGACTTGAGAATGCTTCACAATTGTACTAAAAAGCAAATTAATGAAGACAAACACTGTACTATAATCACTTTCAGAAAAAATTGTAAGCACAACCCTAAAGAATTCTGGAGAGCCATTTAAGAACTCTTGCATCTTGGCCAAAACGTCAACCTTAATTCCTCTCCCAATAACTCATCACTTGAAACTGCAATACAGTTCAACTTCTTAGATAGAACAGCATCTCTAACCAAGGATTCCCCAACGTCTCACCCTGACCAACAGCCACATATCACCACATTCACTTTCACCTACAAATCTATGCCACACACTATATAAAACTACTCAAACTCAAGCCATGTTCTACTTCAGCTGATGACCTTCCAAGTAAGTACCTTAAAATAGCAGCCAATAGCATTGCCTATCCTGTCTTAATTGTTATAAACAGGTCAAGTTCAGGAATCCCACATTCTGTCTCTCTGGAAAAAGTCATACATTATCTCTCTGAACAAAAGAGGACATTCAACAGACATTACTTAACTTTAAACCTACATCAACCTTATCTTCCCTCTCCAAAATACTTGAAAAATGTATTTAGAAACAACTGTTAAACTACTTCCTGCAGTAAAAACTCCTATCCCCCACACAACATGGCTTCCTTCCTTCCCATAGTACTAACACTGTGCTTCTAACATATATAGACAGTCAATAAACCTAGATATAATGGCAAACTAGTTTCTTTCTGATTTTCAGACTTGTCTAAAGCAAACTTCTACTTCAAATGTCCTCATTAGGTCTCTCTCAGCCCACCCTTCTAAGGATCAAAAGCTACCTGTCCAATAGGTATCAGTCAGTAAAATGGTACTCTACTTTCTCTCCATATGTCCCTGTCACCACTGGTATACCACAAGGCTCTATCGTTGCCCCGTCCTCTTTAACATTCTCATCAACACCGATCACAAATTCGCACAAAAAGCCTCCCTAATACAGTATGCAAATGACTCCACACTCACATGCACATTTTACAACATGGCACACCTCAAAATAAAAATGCTCAGGAAGCTTTAACAGCCACTGAAACATGGCTTTGTAAATCACAACCCTAAAAAAACCACCTATTGTTTTTCTGCAAATCCCTTTCTCGTGAAAAAAAAAAACAAAATTTAAAGTCCTCTTTTTTGATAATACAAACACTGAAGTCAATTCTCATAGAAAATTATTACGGATGATACTGTACAATAATCTTAAATTCAACCTCCGTATACAAAATTGCATAAGAAAAACTCATCAAAAATCATGGATGCTTTATAGGACCAAAAAATTTCTCACCAGTGTAACTAAAACTACACTTGTCACTATTTTCCTCCTCCCCACACTTCCTTTTTGGTGCTCCCATCCTAACCTACAGGCATCACAATAATCAGAACTTGAACAATGTTATGACAAAAGTTGTTAAATTCGCAGCAAATAACCCTTTCAGAACACACCACTGTATAGCACTAAAAGTTCTAAATTAGGTAGAACTACCCAGACAACTAACATACACACAGCTTCTTACCACCTATAAGGTTATCCAGCGTCCATCTGCTTGTTCTGCACTAACATTCTACACAGCTAGATTCCCAGTCAGTCATTACGATCGAGTGACTAAACACTCCTGTCTACCCACAAACCTATTGAATCTGCTGGGCATTGTCTGCATTCGTATCATGTTGCTAAGGCCTGGAACACCTTACCTATATCCATCAGGTCAGTACCCTCCCTTTCATCCTTCAAAACCATTCTGAAAGACTTCTTATCCAAAAGCTGTCTCTGTTCTTGCTGAACACCATGATAAATTATATCCCTCGAAGTGAACAAAACTATTAATACCTCACACACCTTCTCATTTTCACTTATTTACTCACTTCCCTACTTCTATGAATTTCTCTCGAAATACACCATAAGCTTGCTTTTCTCTCACTTCATATTGCAATTCCTGTCTGCATTATACTAACATGCATTTAATTTCTCTATAAAATGGCCAAACTTTCTCTAAATATTAAATCATTGTCACATAGCTTGTATATATTCTTAACCAATGTTTTCATATTAAATTTAATTTTGTATAATTATTTAAATTGTAGTTTTTTTTTTTAATTATTTTTAAAGATTGTAAAATTATCGTTTTTAAAATGTTTTGCAATACTTTGGAGCTTTTCTCTTTGGGCCTCCACTGAAAATGGGCTCCTACCTAGCTAGACTTTCCTGGTAATCAAATGTCAAGCAATAAATACAGGACTGTTTGAGTACACGAGTGTGACAAAAGGAATAAAGGTAAGACCATTCTAGACTTCTGTCTGGCAAATAGCTTGATAGTGGCTAACACATGGTTCAGCAGCATACCTCTCATCTGTCAACATTTTTGCAGAATGTCCAGATTTTTACCTCATATTTTTTGGTCTCTCCCTCAAAATGTGCATTTTCTGGCAAATAACTGATTACTGAAGCCACTAAATAATGACAGGCATTTATGTTTCATATGGGATGAGAAAAACAGTCCAAAAGGGCATTCCTTGACTTGGTCATACGAAAGTTAATTTGAGAAGTTCTCCAATTAATACTCAAAGTACTGGGTGCATTGTTAGAAGTAGTGCAGGTCATGTACAAGGACACAAGTACAAACAGTGTTTGGACTTGCAGAGGGGTTTCCAGTGGGACAGGGTGTGCATCATGGTTCAACTGTGAGGTCACAACTTTTCATACTGATTAGGGTGTACATTAGCAAAAATGTCGGTGGGGGCAGATCTACAAAGCTGCAGTATGCAGACAATGTGGCATTACAAGCAGACTCTGAACAGAACTTCAGCAAATTACAATAAAATGGAATGCAAAACTGAAAGCACATGGGATGGAAATGAGTACAGACAAGACAGTTGACAAAGGAACCAATGGGGGAAATCAGAAAAAGCTGAAAGTTCAGATAGAAGGGGAATAGCTAAACAGGTTAACAGCTCCAAATATCTAGGAAGGGTGGTTAAGAAGGGAAGTCTGAATAAGGTCAATGCTGGACTTAGAGGGACTGCAGTCAAATGGCATAGTGTGTCAGAGGTAATATATGGCAGAAGAATCCAAAACTGAAAAATAAGGCATACAAAATAATGGTGAGATCAGTACTTCTGTATGTTACAGAAAAGGCAGAGCAGTTGAGGAAAACAGAGGTGATATTTATTATTTATTTATTTAACATTTGTTTGCCAAGATAGTCTAACTGGACAACAAGTGTCCATTTTCAGCGGAGTCCTGGGAAGAAAAACTCCATAAGTTTACAGAGAGAAGAAAAAATTTACAAGAGAGACATTACAGAGTAGTAGCATGCAGATGGTAGACTTTACAGCTGTTAGTATACATTAACAGGATATTCCCTCTTTTGGTTAAAAATACAAGTGTGCAGAATATACAATGAGAGTGGATAAGAACCTGGTAGAGCACAGTAAGATATTTCACAATTGAATGTTTGCTTTTCTTTCGGCTTTTCCCGGTTAAGGGTCACCACAGCGGAACTCCGGTCCGCTAATGATTGGCAGTCGATTTTTATGGTGCTGAGGTGCCAGCACAACGCCCAACCTTCAACGAAGGTATGCCCATTCACTCATGTCTTTCGAAAGCCACTCAGAGTATATAAATGTTTAAGTTTTCCATATATACATTCAGGCAAATACACATGCACGAGTATACATACATATATATGCATATATACACACACACACACACACACACACACACACACACACACACACACACACATGCAAGGCTTGTAGGGAAAGGCAGTGGTGGGATCGTAATTTGGCATTGGTAGTGAATCTAGCAATTTTGTTGTAACAGATGGAAAGTTTATTAAGGTCAGTTTTGTAAAGATTAGTTAGAATTGGGGATGCATAAAGTAGAATAGATAGGAGGTGGGTCCTGGCTATTGCAATTCGAGATTCGGTGGTTATTTAACTTTTACAGCGATAGAGGGAACCTAGCTTTTTGTGGTCTTTAGTGATGGTTGTTGATATGTGCTTTGTGAATTTGAGTTGCTGGTCAATGGTAACTCCTAGGAGTTTAGCCTCAGTGACAGGGGTGATTTGGGTTTTGCTGGTGAAGAGATAAGAGTGATAGAGTGGTGATAGAGATGAAATGCTCAAGACGAAACTACTTCACATAACTGAAAACTCAAAATACTGAATTTCATTTGACTGAAACCACACCACCTAATTTTCAAAATACTGAAAACTCATTTGACTGAGTCTCATTATACTGCTGAATTTCAAAATACTGAATTTTAAGCCGTAGACATGCACACTTATAACACCAACAACTAACTCTTTCCAAAACTTAAAAACTACTCACTTACCCTCTTAACAGAAACTGGACAATATGAAACCAAACTAGGTGGGGTACTATGCCCCCCACACCATGCAATGTGGGGGGCTGTACCCCCAACTATATATACTGACTCCAGGATTGCACTACAGTGGGGAAAAGGGCATATACCTTTTACCTACCTTACAGTACTGTACACACTGCCCTTACTGCCGGGAGCGTACACAACGTCTGCCATATTACTTTAGATACTTCCGATAAAAATGTAAAGAGACAGACCCACGTATAGAAACACCCCCTGCTTACTATACACCCACAACTTGACAGCAACTGGGATATGTGCACAGGAGAACAGTAAGCTTAAGGTAAAATCTCTCCCTGTAGGCTGCTTGGACAACTGCTGGTTTATAGAATCATACACAAGTGCTAGGTTATTTTAAGCCTAGTCAATTTCCTTACAAAGGAGAGAATCAAACCTTCTATCTTGTATCTGTGAAGTAAACACATTAAACATTAAAACCCCAACCACCAAAAACGAGAACTGAACTTCTTAACTGTGAGTGTTATCTACTACACTCATAGGAAAATTGACAACAAATAATAACCAGAAGTCAGAGTCAAAGCATGCACCTTTTATCTCTGAGGTAAAAAGCTTAACCATTATGCCAACCCTGTCCAAAACGTGGCAGGCCAATATGGAGATGCCCTTGCTTCTTAATGGGAATGAAGGGCTCAGCCAAAGCAACGGCTAAGATGGATGGCAGGCAATGGAAGCAAACACTGCAGTAAAAATTATACATTCGTCTAACAAACTCTAATCATAAGTGGATTCCTCTGCAAACATCTATCAATAAAACAATGCAAAGGAATGACTGTTGTTGGCTGGCTTGATGTCATTGCTTCTACTAGTACAAAAAGATATCAATTTTACCATGAAGTGCTTCCTTCAATGGTATACAGCAGATAAAACTGACAGAATGTGATTTATTATTATTTGTACTTTTTGTGTCCTTTTTTCTGTTCCTATGCTCTCTCAAATTCTACCGCGTATGCAGCTCATTTTAGGCTGAATTGGCATCTGTTGAGGAGTGTGCTCTTTAGAAGAAATGGGTATCTATTTTGTGTAGTTTCAGTATCCCTTTCTGATAAGACTGCTGCTCCTTCATCCACTCTGGTGGCATAGAGGAACAATTATGTCCCATGTGATATGGGTTTAATTAGCATTTTGGGCAACTGATAGCATGGTAGGGAGGGATGGAAGTGTCTGTCCTGGGTGGGAGGGTGGTTGTCAATTATACTACCTAAAGAGAGGTGTGGTCCAAAAAAGGCAGTTGCCCTTGGATATAGTTGATGAGGGGAGGGGAAAGGAAGTCGGTAGGGCCTATAAAAGAACTCCCCCTCCCCTAATCTATGAACCTATCTATGAACCTATGAACCTACACACACACAGAAACTGGTATATCCAAAGTGGACATGGGGGGGGGGGGGGGGCAGACACTGCTGCTCCTTCACAGCATTAACCTCTTGCACCTCCAAGCCAGGGGTTTGTTAAAGACAATCTTGGCTTCAATAAGAAACACTTAATTTTAAGTAAGTTACATTATTCAGCTTCTGGCAGTATTGGTAGTTCTTAATGTTGTGCATTGCCTCTAACTAGAATGAATACAAACAAACAC
Source organism: Protopterus annectens (assembly GCF_019279795.1). Taxonomy (NCBI): domain Eukaryota; kingdom Metazoa; phylum Chordata; order Ceratodontiformes; family Protopteridae; genus Protopterus; species Protopterus annectens. The sequence goes on from NC_056743.1 coordinate 1,594,264,565, forward strand.
AACACACGCACACTGTCTCTCTCCCCCCCTCCCTTTATAGGAATTTGACTGGTTATATGCCAGTCATGGTCGTAAATATGGATGACTTTTTCAGTGAATGACATTAGCCCAGAAAATAAATAAGAATGTCTATGTGTGCATCAGTACAACAGAAATCCTGTCTAAAACCACACAATTATTACACACAATGAAATGTTTCTTATCAGCATCTCTGATTTACCATGTTTCAAATCAGACAGCACAATATTACTCATTGCTTAATGCATTTTCTGTTTTAGCTTCTGGTACTAACTTCTGCACAGTTCCAGGCGAATGTTCAACTAGGCTTCACTTCTTAATGGTGGGTGTGCTAGCGACTTTGTTTTTGAAAATGACTAGTGATGCACCAAGGAAATTAACATCAGGACTGAAAATACACTTCAGCTTTCATCCTGCTCCTGCATACCAAACTCTGCATGTCACGCATCACCACAGTGAGGAAGTAGAGCTAGTCACAGTTTAGCAGCCCATGTGAATGTCATATGAAAGGAAGGGTGTCAGATCCAGAATAAACATGTGAAAATGCAGTTTACCAAGCTACAGCCAAACTGTCAAGCAAGTTATCAAAAAACTGCTTAGAGGTTGCAAGCAAGGACTTATCACACATTTTTGTACTGCTTTTTAAACATATTTTCCATGATACAGATTTTTGTATTAGTATGAAATCACTAGTAATTTCTAGTAAGGCACTACCAATTTTTTTTTACTTAAAAAAACAAAGAAATGTATGTGCTGAACTCAAAAAGAACTGGTTGAAAAAGATGTTGAAAATGCTGCAGCCACCACCTTATGGTTTACAGTAGGATACTGCGTGAGAATTATATTACCCTGTTTGTTATAAAGCATGTCTCTACTTATTGCAATTGTATGGACCTGGTCATCACCAACATGGATGACTGGTGTTCTACACCGGAGGTCAACCCCTCGCTGGTTAGATCAGACTATAGACTAATCACTCTGGATATTCACATTCCACCCCCACCACCAATCAAGGAAACCACCGTGAAAAACTTTTCAAAAGCAAACTTCACATTACTTAAGACCGAGGTGGAAAGGTTCACAGCTCCATGCTAGGTTCACAGCTCCATGCTAAAGGACAACATTGTCCAAGCTGCTGAATCCCTTACAAAGGCACTCTATGAGCACCTGCAAGAATGCATGGATCGTGCTTTCCCAAGCAAAACTAAGACTCACTCCTCCAAGAAAAGGAAACCAGTCTGGTGGACCCCTGCCATAAACAAGCTATACAATAGAAGGAGGAAACTAGTACAGAAGAGAGTAAAATCCCAAGAAGGAAAGGCATCCATGATCAGTATCAGCAAGAAACTACGATCCCTCATAAAATCATCCAAGGCTAGCTTTGAAAGAAAAATTGCCAAGGACTCCAAAGATAACCACAAAGCATTCTTTAGCTATGTCAAGAACCTAAGTGGAAACTCTCAGATCTGCTCTGAGTTAGTGCAGAATGGCACAAAATACACTGAACCGACTGATATTGCCAGCATTCTGGCAGACAGGTTTAGTGCAAAGTTCACCCCCTCTCATCCCCTAAAGGGCCCATACAGAAGAATGTAGAGCCCCAGCAATCACTGACACAGGTTAAAACAGCCTTATCCAAAGCTAAAAATACAGCTTCAATGGGACCAGACAGTGTCTCACGCTGTGTCTTACACGAGCTCCAAAATGAACTAACCCCTCACCTAAACACACTGTTCAAACTCAGCCTCTCTACAGGCTATGTACCCATAGAGTGGTGCACAGCAAAAAGTTATCCCGCTCCACAAAGGTGGAGCCACAACAGACCCTGGGAACTATTGCCCTATAAGCCTGATTAGCCTGGTCTGCAAGACGTATCATCATGGAACTCAATAACAGAGACACTGGGAACCTCCAAACATTGGACCCTACCCAGTTTGGCTTTGTTAAAGGCAGATCATGCCTCCTAAACCAGGTGGACTTATTTGAGACAGTTACCAAGGCTTTAGACGAGGGAAAGGAGGTCCACACAGCCTACCTAGACCTCGCAAAGGCTTTCAACACCATTCCCCATTCTGGTATTATAGACAAGCTCATCAGCCTGAACAAAAACCCCTACGTCATGAGATGGGCTGCCAACTGGCTCAAGGATAGATCCCACATGGTGAGAGTTGCAGGCTCTAGGTCCGACTCTAAACCGGTTACAAGTGGCATCCCCCAGGGCTCAGTCCTGGGACCCCTCCTGTTCGGTATATACTTCTCAGAGCTACAGACAAGCACAGGAGGGATATGACTGACCAAGTTTGCAGATGACTGCAAACTGGGGGCCACAACTGACTCTCCGGCTGATACAGACATCCTCCAGAAGGGTCTCACTGAGACGGATATACCTGGTGTCAAAATTATGGCCTCTAGCTAAATGCCAAAAAGTGCATAGTCATCCACTTTGGAAAAAAACAAAGTACCCACGAACTACCACATATGTGGTAGTCCCCTAAATACAGAAAATGTAATAAGGGATCTGGGGACCCAAGTAGATAGTAATTTCTCCTTTGATAATCATATTGCCAAGGTGGTTAGAAAATCCTTCTATGTGGCCCACCTAATCACAAAAGGGTTCGCATCTACAACAAAAGAGGTTATTGTGCCCCTCTACTCATCACACCCATCATAGAGTATAATGCCCCATTTGGGATGTACCTTACAAGACACCTGCAACAGCTGGAAAGACCACAGAAGTACCTCAACAAGAGGATTACTGGCCTCAAACAGATGCCCTATGCAGCCCGACTGAAGAAACTCCAGCTGTACTCAGTTGCATTCTGCTTATTCAGAGGTGATCTCTGTCTGACATACAAGGCCATATCCAACCCAGAATTGATGGACATGCTCCACCTAAAAAAAAAAACAAATCCCTAAGAGCCACAAGCTCTAGGGATCTAAACCTCACCACAACAATAAACAGGACATGCTGGAGGGACAGATTCCTGTCCCAGAGACTCCCCATGCTTTGGAACAGGATTCCAATCTACATTAGGCAGAGCCCCTCAATAACACTTCTCTTCAAGAGAAACCTTGACAAGTGGATGGGAAACAGAATATTTACCCCAGGGATCACTGCAGTGGCTCTGCTGGACAGAGGCACAGGGAACTAATGGCTCTGCTGGACAGAGGCACAGGGAACTAATCTAAGGGAGCGGCGAAAGCCAACACATTCTGGCTAGGCTTATAGATGCCCTCAGGCAGGGAGCCTAGTACTTACCTATGACAAAACCTCATCCCTACACAAGGTACCAGGGAAATACAAACTCATATTCAGGTTAGTTTCCCACAACTTCAAAAATGAACATAGGGTTCCCTACTGATATTTCTGCTTCCAAAAATGTAAGTTATCGAAAGTGTGAAAGTTGCCCTTGAAGTGTGTTTTTATGTTTTGGGAGTGTACCCCCACACCCCTTGCTTCTAGATGTATTACCTGTAGTGTTATATACCTCAAGGATTAAGGGCAAGAAACCTCCTTAAAAATGTGTACATTTCTGATGACTTATAATTTTGTGAGTTCAAATTATGAATCAGACCTATTTTTAGATTTGGCATTTTCAAAGGAGTTTATTAGCAAGTTCTTGTAAATTACTTGTTTGTCAAATTGCATCCAAAATTTGTCAATTTTTCAAAGCATAACTTCCAAAGGAAAATTTAGCTTTGCTTGCTGGTAGCTTATATTTCACATCCACAGCAGCAGCACTTGGCATTCTGCAGGGTATGCCAGTATAGCTGTAACACTAAGATACTTTTATTACAGAGTAAGTGGTTTCATTTCAAATAATATAGACTTCTTCTGAACACTTCCCACAAGTAAATAGATACATACTCATCAAGTGACCATATTAGAACAGCTGATCAATAAGGTGATGTAAATACCATACAGATAATTAGAATAAAATAGATTCATGGACAATCATAATTCTTGCAAAGTCCAGTGCATACACAACACTGTAGAAAGGCCATGCTGTTTTCATACCTGTTGTGTATTGCAACCTTTTTTACTGGAGAGGGTAACAGTAACATACAGACAAATACACAAAAACAAATGAAGCAGACCACCAACAAGAGGAACACAGTACAGGAGTAGATAGAAATAGCCACCTATGTGCATGTATGATGATACAGGAACACACTACATGGACTACATGCACATTTACAATGGCATCCACACATGGTCACTGTCACTGCGGGTTTCTCTAGTACATACTCAACACTGTGGTGTGGTAGAGGCACACATTTGGAGACAGCCTTTGCCTCTAATCAGGAGTTGCATAGCCTGTTCTCATTTTAGGCAGTAGAGAAGGTGATTGCACTGTGAATAAAGGACATTAGCGACCAATGACATATCATATGTACATGTTCGCATTAAAGACTGAGATAGCTTCTAAAAAATTAAAACAAATGGAGACCTCCCAGGCAGACTCAAATATCCTGCTGAAAGTCCTCTGTGGTGAGCTGTATCTGCCTCACAAGACTGACAGGGCCTCCCACAACTGCATATGGCAGGACCTTGTTGTAGATGTGCTGTTGGTGGCCATACCAGACTGGTAAACAAAGACACTGTAGGGTCACTGACATGATCCACCTTGCCTTCAATAAGGCAGCCACTCTTGCACAGGATACAATGACCATGAGCTGGAGTCTGCCTACACAGTCACCAATCAAGAGAGGAACATGTTCCTAGCAGGAGAGGAACATATTCCTAGCATCTCTGTCTGAGTGATGTCCCAGATGGGTCTGACATTACATGTTACGTGTCATGTAGTGTGATGTGCTAGTCATTACGTCTCATATGTGGAATACAGTCATATCACCCCTACATGTACTTCAGGGATTGCTGCCATAGGAGTCTGCACAAGGTACACGAGCTTATATTCCTTACATGCCATACTGTTGTACTGCTGTTGTGGCACTGGGATCTGGAATTGTCACTAAAAGCACTGATACATTAGGGTATTTTTACTTTCACAGGTGACTCAGTGTATGGCTCCTCCACCATGGATGTTGGCATGCCTATATCACAGAAATAGGTCCGAAGATGATGACAGCCAAAACATGACACAGTTGGTGGTCACAGTGCCACTTTTCAGGCCTAGGCACTGTGGAGGGTAGATTACCCTCTGCTTCCTTTTTACTGTTCAATCCATTGTTCAGTCACAGGTGACCAATGTATGGCAGGAATTGTCTGAAAAGTATCTCAGGGTGCAGGCATGTCCCTTACCCTGTTTGCAATAGTGAGATCTAGCAACTTCAGTAAGCATACGGACAGCAATATGGGGCAGTTTGCCAGTGGCTGGCAATGCCTTGGTTCCCCCATCTTGCCAGAGTGGAGTGTTTTGATCACCATTATACCATGACCCCCCCATTAATATTCCAAAACGTGCACGCTGATTGGCCAGCATGCACGTTGTAAATCGACTTATACTAATGGAAAAAGGTCCGGGGCCCGGACTTTTCCATTAGTATAAGTCTCTTAAACACTGTCTCGCTATGTTAAAGAGTTTAACATAGCGACATGTTAAAAAGCAACGGAGATCTCCGTTGCTTTTTTAAAAGCTGTCTCGCTATGTTAAACTCCTTTAACATAGCGAAACAGTAAAAAGCAACGAAGATCTTGCTTTCTCCGTTTTTTTTAAACCTGTCTCGCTATGTTAAATGGGTTTAACATGAGACAGCTTTAAAATAAGCAAGGAGATCTCCGTTGCTTATTTTACAGCTGTCTCGCTATGTTAAATCCATTTAACATAGCAAACAGTAAAAGCAATGGAGATCTTGCTTTCTCCGTTGCTTCTGGCCACAACTCTGATGTACTCGTAGGCATCGCAGTATATCAGAACTGCCCGGATACCAGACAGCTGCGGAAGGGCAGCAAAGAGGCATTATACAATGCCATTATTTAAGAAAAGTAATTATTTCTTTTCTTAAATAATGTCAGAGTATAATAGCAATAACCCACTTCTGGGTGTGGGTAATGCTGGATTTACCCACGGCTGTCTTTGTTTGGTTCCTCGGGCTTCGCCCTCGGGACCAAACCATGCCAACCGTGGGTAAATCCCGCATTACCCACACCCAGGCGTGGGTCATTATAGGTTCATAGGTTCGTACTAGGCTATCTGCCCTAGGGCATTTATAAGCCTAGCCAGAGTGTGTGTGGCTTTCACCACCCCTTAGGATGAGAATACTACGCCCATTTAGGGTTTAGTTTACTGTGCCTCTGTCTAGTAGTGACACAGAGATGACCCCCAGGGTAAACCTACGATCTCCCATCCACTCGTCAAGATTTCTCTTGAATACAGTTAGTGAGGGGCTCTGCCTGACATGGATAGGGATTCTGTTCCAGAGTGTAGGGAGCCTCTGGGTTATGAATCTGTCCCTCCAGCACGTCCTATTTATTTCTGTGTTGAGGTTTAAGTCTCTTGCTCTCGTGGCTCTGATGGATTTGGATTTTCTGAGGTGGAGCATGTCCATTAATTCCAGATTGGACATGGCCTTGTACGTCAGGCACAGATCACCTCTGAGTAGGCGGTATGTGACTGAATAGAGCTGGAGTTTTTTCAGTCGGGCAGCATATGACATATGTTTAAGACCCTTTATCCTCTTGGTGAGGAACTTTTGGGGTCTTTCCAACTGCTGCAGGTGTCGAGTAAGATGCATCCCAAATGGGGCATTGTACTCAATCATTGACCTGATAAGAGAAGAGTACAGGGGCACAATGACCTCTCTTGATCTAGATGTGAAACCCTTCATGATAAGGTCTTCCTAACCACTTTGGCAATGTGAGTGTCAAATGAGAGGTTACTGTAAACCTGGGTCCCTAGGTCCCTGATTACCTTTTCCGTACTTAATGGATTACCACCTATGTGGTAATTTGTAGGTACCTTGTTTTTCCCAAAGGGTATGACTATACATTTTTTGGCGTTCAGCTTAAGGCCATGGCTCTGGCACCAATTATCCGTTTCTATGAGGCCTCTCTGAAGGATGTTTGTGTCTGCTGGAGTATCAATTATGGCATCCAGTTTGCAGTCATCTGTGAACTTTGTCAGCCACAATCCTTCTATGTTTGCCTGTACCTCGGAAAAATAAATGCCGAACAAGAGGGGTCCCAGGACTGAGCCCTGTGGGACACCGCTTGTGACTGGCTTAGAGTCTGACATAGCTCCAGCAACTCTGACCCTGTGGGTTCTGTCCTTGAGCCAGTTTGCAACCCATCTTGTGACATATAGGTTTACATTTAAGCTGGTGAGTTTGTCTATGATGCCCGAGTGGGGTATTGTGTCAAAGGCTTTTGCAAGGTCAAGGTAGGCTGTGTGAACTGCCTTACCCTCATCAATGGCCTTTGTGATTGTTTCAAAAAAGTCAACCAAGTTCAAAAGGCAGGATCTGCCCTTGACAAAGCCAAATTGGGTAGGATCCAATGTCTGTAGGTACCCAATGTCTTTGTTTATGAGTTCCATAATAATCCTCTCCATAGCTTTGCAGACCAGGCTCGTCAAGCTTATGGGGCAGTAATTTCCAGGGTCCGTAGAAGCACCGCCTTTGTGAAGTGGGACCACTGTTGCCGTACGCCACTCTTTGGGTACGTATCCTGTAGTAAGGCTAAGATTAAACAGCAGCCTTGTGTGTGGGTTTAGTTCCTCTTGGAGTTCATGTAGCACACAGCCCGGGACACCGTCCGGTCCCATTGATGCTGTGTTTTTAGCTTTAGAGAGGGCGGCTCTCACCTGGGCATCTGAGATGTTAGGGAGGCTACACTCTGCTGGAATGGTTATTTCTCCTTTTGGGGGGGAGGGGGAGGAGAAATTTGCACTGAACCTGTCTGCCAGAATGTTGGCAATGTCAGTGGGTTCAGTGTATTTTGTGTCATTTTGGACTAACTCTGAGCATATCTGGGAGTTTCTACCCAGGTTTCTAACATAGCTAAAGAAGGCCTTGTGATGGTCTTTTGTGTCTTGCGATTTTTCTCTCAAAGTTGGCCTTGGATGATTTTATGAGTGATCGTAGTTTTTTGCTAGTACTGATCAGAGATGCCTTCCCTTTTAGGGATTTTGCTCTGTCATGTAGTAGCTTCCTCGTCCTGTTGTAAAGTTTGTTTATGGCTGGGGTCCACCAGACCGGGCGCCTGCCTTTGGGGGAATGGGTCTTGGTTTTATTTGGGATTGCATGATCCATGCATTCTTGAAGGTGCCCGTAGAAGGCATTTGTAAAGGATTCAGCAGTGTGGGTTGTGGTTTCCACTGGCCAAGGGGCCTTGAAGGATACCACTTCAGTCTTAAGAAGTGTGAAGTTGGCTTTTGAGAAGTTCTTCACTGTGGTCTTTTGTGCAGGGGGTGGGGCGGGATGTGGATTTCCAGTGAGATTAATTTATGGTCTGATCATACCAAAGAGGGATATACTTCCGGTGTGGAGCATTTTGTCCCCATGTTTGTGATGATCAGGTCTAGTATATTGTCTCCTCTTGTGGGAATGGTGACTAGTTGTTCCATCGCATTTGAGTTTATGAATTCTAGGAACCTTTGGGCTAGGGTGTTGGGGCTTGAGTAATGTTCCCAGTCTAGGTTCGGGTAGTTGAAGTCTCCCAATATGATGGTATTTGGAGAGACATTCATACTCTCCAGTGTCTTCAGGAAGGCTGTGTGGGGTTCCTGAGTTTGAGAGGGTGGTCTGTAGCATGCTACAAACTGTAAGGCAGTTTTGCCTATGGTTAGTTGCACCTGGATGGTCTCCAATGCTTCGTGCATTGCCACTAACCTGGAGGTGTGGGTATCTTTGATGAATATGGATACTCCCCCTCCTTTTGTGGTTCGGTCCAAGTTTTGGGGCGGGAAAGCATGATATGAGGTAAAACCTGATAGTGCTGGGGTGCTCTCAGGAGCCTTGAGCCAGGTTTCAGTCACTGCACAGACATCGATGTTCTCCATACTGAGGAGGGCTTTGAGGGCGTGCATCTTGAGGTTTAGACTTCTGGCATTGAGCAGCATTACCCTTAGTTTTTTCCACTTGTGTTTTCTAGGGAGGTAGGTTTGTCATTTGAGCCTTGCCTAAAAAGGCACTATGGGGGTGGCAAGAGCCTTGGCCAATATCCGGAAGCCCAGGGGTGACAGGTGCAAGCCATCCCTTGCGAAGCAGCGTGGCTTGTCAAGCATGTCATCCCAAGCAGACAGACATTGGCTCCCCTTAGAATGACACCAGTAATTAAGCCAATTGTTAAAACTGATCATTTTGTCTTTGTACTGTGGCATCATTCTTGGTGAGGGTAAGATGCTGCTCAGGGTCAGGGTCATACCGGCCTAGGCTACATAATCAGAGAGCTCCTCTATGTCTCTTTTCATGTAGTCCAGGGAGGTACGTCTCAGGTCGTTCACACCGGCATGTACAATGACTTGAGTCATATTTGTACTTGCTGTGGAGTGACCCGAGTGCTTGTGTTATGTGGTGGATTCTAGCTCCCGACAGGCAGCTTACTGTGACATTTTCCTTGTTCAGCCTGGTGAGCGGGACGTCAGTGTGTCTGACTATGGAGTCACGTATTACAAGTGTGTCTGGCATGTTGTTTGGCTTTAAGGGCTGTGACTGTTTAGCACACTGACTTTGTGAACTATGTGTTGCATGTGCTATGTCTTGAGGTGGCGGTTGCTTGGGTGTCTGCTTTGGAGGCCTCTGTTGTTTTGGTAGATTTTTAATCAGCGCCTCCGAGTATGTTTTTGTCTGTTTATGTGTTTGGCTTGCAGTCGTGATAGTTCTATGTGAGACTGGGTTTGTGGTGTGTGTGGTTACCTTCTCCTCCTGACTGGTCTTGCCAGTAATGAATTGAGAGAGCTCAGCCTTCAGTTTGGCTATATAGTTGCATCTCTCGCATATATTTGTTGGGAGGAGGAGAGGGTTGTCTGTGTACATGAGGCAATTGTAACATTGCCTGAAGATTCCCAGATTCACCAGCTGAACAGGAGAGGACGCCAGCAACTGACCCTTCGACATGCTAGAAATAGTGAAAAAGATTGCTGTGTAACTGAGTCAGAAAGGACCTATAGGGAAATGGGTACTCAAGGGAATTTAGGTGAATGAAGTACTTTCTTTTGTTTAAGAGTGCTTTACCTGTATAAAAAATGTTTTAGGAGCAAGTGCTGAGCTTTTCATATAGAGTATAGGCTGTTTAGATCGCAAGTAGAGCAGTTCTAAGGGAAAAATTGAAAAGCAGACTTTACAGAGCCAGAAATAGTTTAAACTTGATTAACCGGCGCTGCCCGATGCTGCTCTATGAGCAATTTCGCACTAAATTGCACTAAAGCGCACAAAAACGGGCTTTATAGCAGGGGGTTGAAAAGAGCCAGGAATTGACCCAAAATGGCCAATAAACTACAAGTTGCTGGGCTGGAACCACTCCTCTAGGGACAAATAGGTTGCTCAGTGCTCCCCACTCCCACTGGTGAACAAAGAAGCTTCCTCTTATCCAAATAAGGATATGGATAGCACAGGAACTAAGACAAAGCCCAGAGATCAGCAAAATCTGAAGACTGGACTATTCTAGTTCAGAAAAGCGGGAAAACAAGGATTTTTTTTGTTTTTTTTTTCCTTTTTTTACAGAGACAGAAGAAAAAGATACAGTAGCAAACAGTAAATGCTATAAAACGGCTAGCAAACTTGAGTGTGTTAGCCTAACAGTTAAATTAAACAAAAATAACTTTTTAAAGTGCTAACAGTTTAAAATCTACACAGGTACAGTAAAAACAATATGCAGAGCTGTTTTTTAGGTGAAATGCAGTCGAGATGCAGTAATTAAAGCAAAAGCCAGAAAAACATACTTAAAAATCTAGGAAAGTCACTCTTTCACTCTCTGCTGCTTGTAGAACTCTGCAGGACACCACAAGGAGCTGTGCTGAGTCTTTTACAAGTGAAAAAGCGCGCAAAAACGAGCTTTATAGCAGGGGGTTGAAAAGAGCCAGGAACTGACCCAAAATGGCCAATAAACTACAAGTTGCTGGGCTGGAACCACTCCTCTAGGGACAAATAGGTTGCTCAGTGCTCCCCACTCCCACTGGTGAACAAAGAAGCTTCCTCTTATCCAAATAAGGATATGGATAGCACAGGAACTAAGACAAAGCCCAGAGATCAGCAAAATCTGAAGACTGGACTATTCTAGTTCAGAAAAGCGGGAAACAAGGATTTTTTTTGTTTTTTTTTTCTTTTTTTTACAGAGACAGAAGAAAAAGATACAGTAGCAAACAGTAAATGCTATAAAACGGCTAGCGCACTTGAGTGTGTAAGCCTAACAGTTAAATTAAACAAAAATAACTTTTTAAAGTGCTAACAGATTAAAATCTACACAGGTACAGTAAAAACAACATGCAGAGCTGTTTTTTTAGGCGAAATGCAGTCGAGATGCAGTAATTAAAGCGAAAGCCAGAAAAAAATACTTATTTCTTTTTGCTTATTACTTATTGCTATATTACACAAAGGATGTGAAGGATTAGTCAAGCAGGCAGAGATCTATGCCATCACTATCACTGTAGAGCTAATGGGGACTGTGTGGGACTACGAGATGAGACAAGAGAGGGTTCTATCTACACAGGAAGCATTTGGAAGTGCACCAGGAGGGAGTTCATATACTCCAGGGACTGTCAGATGGCAAACAACAGGGATGACATCATTCACATGGCTATCCCTCGTCTGCCTCCAGTAGGTGAAATCACCACAGGATACCTAGGAAATTGTTAAAGTCCATTAGTGCCCTGCCCGCCATGCCTATCTCTGTTGATGGTTGTGTCCAACCATGGACATATATACTTAAGAGGTGTACATGCTAGGCACCCCCATGAAACAGCCTGTCATTCACTCTTACAAAGCACATCATCCTCTGTGCTAGCTGCTGAGTGTCGTAGTCAAATTCCTCAAAGGTGATGTCCCGATTAGTGGGGATGTGCACTGTTTGTGAACATACCTTCTGAGGGTGCTCAAATCTGTCATAGAAACACACATACAGAGTGGAAACATCAGCAGAAGTTGTGTCAACCTATAGCCAGACTGAATAACCCTCCTTCCCCCCCCCAACTGTGAACACCTATTTAACATTGGAGACACCACCACTTCCCTATAGTCTTCCAGGTTTGCCTCACTCACCAGGCTATGACACACATGCACATCCACATCATTAGCTTCCCCATAGTGCCCATTATCAACCCATTGTTGTGGCCCTCCCTCTTGTACAAATGACAACAAATGTGTCCTGTCTTCAGTGTTCTGTTACTAGGGCAACTTGTGTATGATGCACAGTGAAGCCAGTCCATGCACTACATAGCTTGGTTTGACTGTAGCACTACATGCACCTTGCCTCATTGTTACTATATGTAAATTGCCTCATGGTTGTGAACCAGACGCTGCTTCTTAGCCACTGCCATGGCATGCTGTGCCTGTCGTTGTCAAGCATGGTCATTTCAAGCAGTTCCATGCTCCATATACTCCCTCACCACACTCTGCTCTACTGCTGGTTCTGGCAAATCCTCTCCCTAATGGCAATACCCCTGTATATGTCTGTGTACAGACATGCTGTATAACACTGACCACAATGCAAATATCTTGCTGCAGGTTTCTGGAGCTTACTGCAGTGCACCACCAAGGGCATCTAAGGAGCAGAATTTGCCCTTCACTCTGAGTACAAGTTTGATGATTATTCATGTCTGCAACAGTGCAGGGTTATAAGCATTCTCTGCTATGGTATGTCAGTTTTGCATCTGTGTAATGAACCATGGTTCCAAGGCATATCTGGCATTATCAATAAGGTATGTCTGATGAAAATCACTCTGCAGAAACTACTGATACAAGTCACATTTGTGACAGCTGTGGGAACTGCAGAAACTGCATATGTGGCACACTGGCACACTGTATACTACACCCTTTAAATTGCAGACCAGCTGGAAGGTAATGGAATGGAATTTACCTGATACACAATTGCTCGTGTGTCCCCAATGGGCTGTTACTGGCAATGTGGGTGAATCATTACCTTGGGCAGATGGACTACATAAATGGGCCATGTCACAGAAAGCACAGCCGCGTAAGTTACACTTAGCCAAAACAGGAGCTGCTAGAATTCCTCATTACTGCATGCAGTAGCCTTTAGGCTACATGGGTTGTGTCTTGCCCAAGACACAACCAGCCAGCTTCCAAAAGCTCTGTCTCTCTTCCATACTTCACTCTGGGTGCAAATTGGTCAGCCCTGAGGAGGGAAAAATCAGCAGTCAGAGTGGAAAACCTTCAGGACTTTCTTGCCTAACATTAAGAACAGGCCTACTCATCCTGACCTAAACAAACAAGAAACCACCACAAAGCTATTTTCCAACAGTAACTATATATAATACTGGGGTGAAGGGTGGGTGTGGCTACTGCAGCAGTAAGGAAGTCGAACATCTACTGTTATGGGTAAATGCAACTTGCAAAACTGTCCTATGTTTAGCATTCTTACTGCTGTTCTAGTCTTTAAACTACATAAAGTTGGTTATCGACACCTATCCAACCAAGAAGGAGGAAAACTTTGGATCCAAGATCCCCAAGAGTATGGTCCAAGCAAAGCCAGTCCTGGATCTAGAAACAGAATCCAGTTTGTAATGCCCTAGAAAAAGAAGTTATGTCCTTACCATAACGTTCCATGTGGAGTGTTCATCTCGCCTTGGTTATTACACATGGGTTCGGAGCCGATCCTCGGCTCCGTGCCGGCCGACTGCAAGCTCTGCATCGAGAAGAAGCTTGAGGACATCTAATACCCACAATCCCCCTCTGCCTTTACCTCAGATCTAGTTTGCAAGCAAACCAGACATAAAGCACGCACACATGCCAAACTATATACATAAAAGTACATATATACAAACATACCAAGGGTATGATAGTAACACTAATACTGCAACAGCAGAAGGAGAATACTCCAGACCAGGCACCAAATCGAACGTTCTTCCTAAGGGTGGGAAGGGTGGGAGTGTAATAACAAAGGCGAGATGAACACTCCACATGGAGCGTTATGGTAAGGACATAACTTCTTTATGTGAGAGTGTTCAATCTCGCCTTTGTTCTTACACATGGGTAGTCCCTAGCTCCATGATCCTGAGGAACTCAAGGGAGAACGTTCTTGAGCACAGTGGAACCAAAGGTTGCCCTATCCTAGAAACCCTGTCCACTTTGTAATGAGAGATAAATGTATGTGGTTTAGCCCAAGTAGCAGCCGCACAAATAGTGTCTAGTGGTAGCGAGCTGCGTGAGCCAAAGATGTAGAAACTGATCTGGTGGAATGTCCTTTGGGTTTTGCTGATAATGTTTGGTCAGAGGCTTCATAAACATATGTGATACAGTCAGTTAGCCATTTAGAAAGAGTTCGTTTCGTAACTGCAAGACCCTTTCTGCTGTCAGCAAAAACTACAAATAGTTGATCAGATTTCCTGTGATCTTTTGTTCTATCCAAATAAAATCTGAGTTGTCTATGGACGTCCAGTTTGTGCAACATATACTCCAATTTATTAGAGTGGTTCTTAAAGAAAGTGGGTAATTCAATGGACTGATTAATATTACTAAAAGAACAAACTTTGGGGAGAAAGGATGGATTAGTGCGTAGGGATACTCTGTCAGAATGAAATATTAAATAAGGATGTTTGACAGAAAGGGCCTGAAGCTCAGACACTCGTCTAGCAGATGTAATGGCCACTAGAAATAAAGTTTTCCATGACAAAAATTTCAATGTGCAACTTGAGGCTGGTTCAAAGGGTGGCAACATCAATTTAGAGAGCAACAGGTTTAAATTCCACGGTGATGTCGGACTTCTGACTGGTGGTCTGATATGAAAAGAACCTTTTAAAAAGGCTTTACAAAGTCTGTGAGCCATAATAGGCACCACATTCCTCTACATGATAGTTAGAAATGGCAGCTAACTGTACTCTTAAAGTAGCCGGGAAGCTCCTTCATGAAATAGTTCAGTCAAGAACTCTAAAACCTTGTTTAACGGAGCTCTAACAGGGTCCAAATGATGTGACTCGCCCAAAAGACAAACGTTTCCATTTACTGGTGTAAGTCTTTGTAGTGGAAACTTTATGAGAAGCTACTAAAATATCTTGAACCGCCGATGTAAGGGAACCGACCTGGCTAAAAGGGAAAGCAGCCAAGCTGCTAGATGGAGAGATTCTAGAGATGGGTGAGGAACTCCTGACGAGTGAGTCAGTAGATCTGGCTCTGGGTCCAGCATCCAAGGTCCCGAATGCGGTGATGCAATAGAAAGGGAACCAAATTTGACGAGGCCAGAACGGGGCAATGAGAATAATAGTCCTCTGAAGGTTGTTGGCTTTCTGTAGAAACTTTGCAATCAGGGAAATGGAGGAAAAGCATATAGGAGACCGGGGCCAATCAGACACCAGCGCGTCCCTGGGGACTTCCCTGGAGGGTAATAGGGCAAAGTAGCTCCTGCATTTGGCGTTCATTGGAGGCATAAACAGATCGCAGGTAGGCTGGCCCCATTTGCGAAAAATCCTTCGCAACTGACTGTTTGAGGACCACTCGTGAGGCAATAGTATTGCCCTGCTCAGCCTGTCGGCTATGGCGTTGGATGACCCTGGGATGTGCGTTGCGATCAGAAAGCGACGGTGGACTCTGCCCATTGCCAAATTCTCATGGCCTCTCTGCATAGTTGGTAAGACCTGGTTCCCCTTGCTTGTTTATGTACCAGACTACGGACATGTTGTCTGTCTGAACTGCAATGGTCCCTGGAGGAAGAAGGGGAGCAAAGTGTTGCAACGCCAAAACACTGCCCTCAACTCCAGAACATTGATGTGCAGATTGTACTCCAGATTGGTCCATTCGCCTTGGACTGTCTGTCCCTGAAAGATGCCCCCCCACCCTATCAGGGAAGCGTCCGTGGTTATCGCCGCTGACGTGCGGGTAGCACAAATGGTCTTCCGCTGGATAGGTTGCAAGTCTGTAACCACCACATTAGGTGTGATTTGCATGTTTCGTTATCAATATTTCGTGAGTCAGTGGAAGTTGTTGGAATGACCATTGTGCAAACAGAAGCCACTGTAGCACTCTCATGTGCAGTCTTCCCAATGGTATCGCAATGAGAGAAGCTGCCATGAGACCCACGACTTTCAGAACAATTTTGCGGTGACTTTCTGGACGACAGCAGAAGGGAAATGTTGATTTGAAGTGCTACTATTCTTTCTGTAGGAAGTTTTAGAACTAAATGATGCGTATCTAATTCCGCTCCTATGAATAAGATATGCTGTGATGGCTGTAGCAAAGATTTTTGAAATTTACTGAAATTCCAAGGTGTGTACAAAGTTGTAGGGTGTAATCCCTGGCTTGTATCAGTTGACGCCTGGTGGTGGCAGACAGGAGCCAGTCGTCCAGATACGGAAACACCTGGAATCCTAGGCCTCAGGTGAGGCGCTACCACTGCCATGCATTTGGTGAAGACCCTGGGGCTGTAGTCAGACCAAAGGGCAGGGCTCGAAACTGATAGTGACTGGCTCCCAGCCGGAAGCGCAAATGATCCCTGGACGCCCTGGCCATTTTGATGTGGTAGTGGTCCTTCAGATCTATCGAGCACATCCAGTCGTCCTTCCGTAAGAATGGAAGGATCGATTGAAGCGTGACCATTGAACTTTTCCTTCTTGACAAAGGTGTTGAGATGGCTTAGGTCCAGAATCGGCCTCCAGTCCCCTGTTTTCTTTGGAACTAAAAAGAACCTTGAGTAAGTTCCGAATCCTATTTGGTCCGCTGGGACTGGTTGGATGACTCTTTCTAGCAGCTTTGAAATTTCTGTAGCTGCTGGGTCTCGCAGATGGGGTGGTACATCTGGGAGTTTTCTCTTTGGAATGGGTGTGGATAGAAATGGGATTTTGTAACCTCTGGTAACAATGCTTTTTACCCAATTGTCTGAAGAAAGGTTTAGCCAGGCCTGAGGGTATAAAGCTAAGCGACCCCGACTGCCTCCAGAGCAGGACAGTCGGGCCTCCTCTCAGGAGTGCTGAAAAGGTTTGCCAGGGAGGTTATCCCTGTCACCTTGGTTTTGCGGACCCCCTCTGCCGCCAGGGCGGCGTCTTCCACCTCTGCCCCCCCCTCTGCCTCTAGAGGGGGCATCACCCTGTGTGTTTGGGAAAGATCCTTGGGGTTTGAAACCACATTTTCCCACCACGTTGCCTTTGGGGTGCGGTCTGGAAGGGGTGGAAAACGGACTCCGACAGCAGACAGAGTCTTTCCCTCCTGTTCACACCGGGTAAGGGTCTCCTTTACTTTAGGGCCAAAAAGTGTGGCTCCATCAAATGGGCATTAGTAAAGGAAGACTTGAAGGCTTCCAAGAACATAAGCGCATCCAGGATTGCCTACGAAGAGCAATCGCTGAAGCCGCTGCCCTACTCGATCCTTCGCTGCGTAGGATATCAGCCTCATGGACGAGTTTACAATGGATGTAAGGGTGTTGAGATGCTGTAACTTTCTCTGAAACAGCAGCATCTGTAGTACCCTGGAGGGTATCTCCCAACTCTTTGACTAGATCCCTCTGTAAGCGTGTAAAATGAGTCAAATAGTTCAGGGAGCATAGAAAAGCCGCTGAACTGAAAATGCTTCCCGTATCTGTCCATGGTCCTAGAATCTTTGTTAGGCGGATGGACAGATGAGGAAGACTCCGACATCTCCTTTTCGTGGCGCTGCCACCACCATGGCGTCTACTGGAACTCCTTTGGTGAGGTAAGCCTTGTCCTGTGGTGCCGTAATGTACTTATTTGGCTTCCTAGGGACTGGTTCCACCGTGTCAGGTGTCTCCCGCCTTCGAGCAATCAACTCCATTAACTCATCGAAGGCGGAGTGACCCAGGAGGAGGAAGGGCGAGCACCAAATGCCTTCAGCAAAACTGACTCATCCTCAGAAGGGGGGAGGGCTTGCCAGTCACCTCTCTGTTTTAGGATCTCCAAGATGTCAGAAAAAGAGACATCTTCTGAAGGTGACTTAGGGGACCCTTCTGACTCATCTAAGTCAGTATCAGATGTCAAGGATTCTTGTGGAGAATCCAAGTGTCTCCTCTTACACAATCTTTTCCTAGGGACTTCTTCGTGGGGAGCATCCGAAGAAGCCTCCGAGGAAGAGGGGCACCCTCCAGGGGTGGCTGAGACACTGGTGCCCGACGCTTGGGCGTGGCCGTGGGTGCAGAGGAGGATAACGGTCCTTTGTGGGGAGGAGAAGCTGTTCCTGCTGATGTGGTTGTCTGGGTAGACAACACCTTCCTCATGAGGTCGAAGGCCCCGGGTCCCGAGTCGAGGTATCTCCCGGTTCGAAGAAATGGGAAGAATCCCGAAACAGGAACCGAAGGCACCGACCCGAGGACGGAACCGAGTCGATCCGCGCCGAGGCCCCGAGAGGGAGCGTCGGAATCAAACATCGGTCCGACTCTCGGTCCGGGAACCAAGGTTGGTTCTTCGGCCCGAGACTCCAGTACCGGATCGGATGGAGTCGAGGTGAACGGTGCCGACCGAAAAAACGGTTCTGGCACCGAGGGCTCCACAATCATCAGTTCAGCTTCTTCCGGCTCAAGACTGGACAGGTCTCGGAGGAGGAACAGATGGAGATAGTGGCAGGCCTTCAAGTCTCGACATCAACTGAGAGGAGACCGAGATAAGCTTGGATAGGGCCGTATGCTCCATCAATTTCTGCACCACACGGTCCACATCGGTGTCGGAAAGGGGCCTGGAAGAACGAGTGAAGGGATCGAAGACGGAGCCGACCTCAACAGAGTCGGTGGAGGGAGCTCCGTCACGGTTCCAAGACTTCGAGGCTCGGAAACTGCCAACAGTTGAACCTCGGCCCGAAGTCTGTGGAACCGGTGATCTAACTTTACCGAAGAGCTCGGAGCCGATGACTTGGGCTCCGGCGTCTTCGATTCCTTCGAGGATTTGGATGCCTGGTCTGAAGCATCCAGAGCCTCCTGGAAAGAGGTTTCAACAACCTCTGTCCATCAGTTTCCTGCGCCTATCTGTCATGACCCTCCCACTAAAAGAGTGACAAATAGAACAGTCCTCTTGTAAGTGGAGAGGGCCAAGGCAGTAGACACAGGAACTGTGGTTGTCCGTGACCGACATCTTTTGGCCACACTGGCAACGTTTGAATCCAGATTTTATTTTCTCAGACATTTTGAGGTAAGAGAAAAAAAGTCAAGTCCAGTAACAGTCAATTCCAGAGAAAAAAAGGTCAAATCCGGTAGATATGTCAGTCCGTTTGTCAATCCAAGTAGGGGTGGTAGGCCCCGAAAAACTCTATACCAGTTAAAGAATTTAAACTAAGTTAACGGTACCGAGAATTTCACTCTCTATACACACACCATACACTGAATACTATAACTAGTGTTTTAAACAAGTTCTCTTGAAAATTTAACAACAAGAAAGTTAAATCTTATCTGAAAAACCCTCGAGCTAGCCTCCAGCGATGCGAATGCAGCAGCGGCAAACTAGATCTGGGGTAAAGGCAGAGGGGGATTGTGGGTATTAGATGTCCTCGAGCTTCTTCTCGATGCAGAGCTTGCAGTCGGCCGGCACGGAGCCGAGGATCGGCTCCGAACCCATGTGTAAGAACAAAGGCAAGATTGAACACTCTCACATTGGTAGTTACAGAGGCTGCCTCAGGAATACTTCTAGTGTCCATCCCTTTCCAATATGCCATCAAAGATGACAATGCCCTCATAGAATGCACCTTGATACTGCCAGGAACTGTTTTATAGCAGGGTTGAAAAGAGCCAGGAATTGACCCAAAGGCCAATAAACTACAAGTTGCTGGGATGGAACCACTCCTCTAGGGACAAATAGGTTGCTCAGTGCTCCATCACTGGTGAACAAAGTCCCTTATCCAAATAAGGATATGGATAGCACAGGAACTAAGACAAAGCCCAGAGATCAGCAATTTCTAAAGACTGGACCTAGTTCAAAAAATATTTTTTTTTTTTTTTTTTCTTTTTTTTTTTTACAGAGAAAAAACAAAAGATACAGTAGCAAACAGTAAATGCTATAAAACAGCTAGTGCACTTGAGTGTGAAAAGCCAGAAAAAATACTATATTTTTTTTTTATTACTTAAGCAAAAAAAAAAATATTTCTTTTCTTAATAATTTTGCTATATTACACACAAAGGATGTGCAGCAGGATTATCAAGCAGGCAGAGATCTATGCCATCACTATCACTGTAGAGCTAATGGACTGTGTGGGACTGCGAGTGGGAGAGGAGGAAGGGAATCTCCTTACATTTTCCAAATGCTGGACTGTCAGATGGCACAAGTTTGATGATTATTCATGTCTGCAACAGTGCAGGGTTATAAGCATTCTCTGCTATGGTATGCCTGTTTTGCATCTGTGTAATGAACCATGGTTCCAGGGCATATCTGGCATTATCAATAAGGTATGTCTGATGGAAATAACTCTGCAGAAACTACTGATACAAGTCACATTTGTGACAGCTGTGGGAACTGCAGGAACTGCATATGTGGCACACTGGCACACTGTATACTACACCCTTTAAATTGCAGACCAGCTGGAAGGTAATGGAATGGAATTTAGTGATACACAATTGCTCGTGTGTCCCCAATGGGCTGTTACTGGCAATGTGGGTGAATCATTACCTTGGGCAGATGGACTACATAAATGGGCCATGTCACAGAAAGCACAGCCATGTAAGTTACACTTAGCCATGCTAGAATTCCTCATTACTACATGCAGTAGCCTTTT
The DNA here is from genome assembly GCF_019279795.1 of Protopterus annectens. Classification (NCBI taxonomy): domain Eukaryota; kingdom Metazoa; phylum Chordata; order Ceratodontiformes; family Protopteridae; genus Protopterus; species Protopterus annectens. The sequence goes on from NC_056743.1 coordinate 1,594,285,349, forward strand.
GAACCTGGGTTGTGTCTGGCCCAAGACACAACCAGCCAGCTCCCAAAAGCTCTGTCTCTCTTCCATACTTCACTCTGGCAGATTGGTCAGCCCCCTGAGGGAAAAAAATCAGCAGTCAGAGTGGAAAACCTTCAGGACACATTAAGACACAGGCCTATTCATCCTGACCTACACACACACACACACACACACACAAAGCTATTTTCCAACAGTAACTATATATAATACTTGGCTACTGCAGCAGTAAGGAAGTCGAACATCTACTGTTATGGGTAAATGCAACTTGCAAAACTGTCCTATGAAACACATGCAAACACATGGAGGACATGCAGACTCCACAGAGAAAGCACCCTAGTCGAGAATCAAACCAGGGAATCTCTTGCTGTGAGGCGACAATGCTAACCACTGGCCACCCTAAAATGAGCCTAAAATCTGACTGACATGCAGGTTCAAATGGAGATATGCTTAACTTTTCCAGCACCAAATTAAGATCCCAGGAAAAAGCAACCTGTTTGCATGGTGATCTCAGGTGCAACACTGTTTTTCAAAAACTGTTTTACTAAAAACACTGACGAAAGTGAATGACTTATGTGCAGACATACTGAAATGGCCAAAATGATGTACCTTGCCAGAATAGTATGAAGGACACAGCCTAGTTACTCAAACAAATATTTGAGCACCAGTGGTACATAATCCATGATACAACTTTGATTCTTGGCTAGACACCAACTAGAAAATCTCTTCCACTTACCAATACAAGATTTTCTAGTAATCAGTTTTCTTGTATCCTTTTGTACTGGCTGCATTTCCTCTGAAAAGAGTGCCTAAATCCTGTGTGAACCTTACTGAATTATCACATATGACATAGGCAATCATACCTTTATATAAATGAAAACAAACCATGTTGCCTTAATTTTAGTTGCAAACATTATATATCACAAATTGAAACATCCAGATAGTTGGTTAAAGCTGACTGAGAATGAGGTGTATCAAACCCCCCTTGTCTTGTGTGAGTAGGTCCAGTTTGTGAGGAAGCATGCAGTAATTGCCCTTGGCCAATTCCATAAAAAGGGAGAACCAGTGTTGCCTGAAACAAAATGGATCACTGCTTTTACTTCTGGAGAATCCTTCTGAATCCTCAGATTTATGCTAGATATCACTGGAAAGGGTAGAAACACATAAAAGAGCATTCTCATCCAAGGGAATGAAAAAGTATATGTTTTCTAGTCCTGTTTGCACACAGTCCTGGAGCAGAATCTGTTGAGTTGCCTATTTTGAAAGTAGGCAAAAAGACCTAATTTAGGTATTCCTCACAAATGGATCAATTCATTGAAGATCTCTCAATCAATTTCCATTCACGAGGGTCTGCCCCAGTCTTACACAGCTGGTCTGCCATTACATTTTGCTCTGATGGAATGCAAAATGCTTGCAGGGTTAATAACTGCTGAAGAGCTAACTCCCAAAGCAACCACAGCCAGCCTGCATATATGGTATGACCTTGTGCCCCCTTGCTTGCTGATTTACTACATCACAGTGGTGTTGTCTGTAATCACCTAGAATAGTATGAGGGACCATAGATGACGAAGAGATTTTACGCATGGTTTACAGCCAAATAACACTTTTGAATCACACAGGTCTTGCACCTTTATCATCATGGAAACTGCTCCCCAAGCGAAATTTTAAGGTGTCTGTAGTTACAGATCGACTTGGAGGACGTGGAGAAAAAGGGAGACCTGCATTTGCTTGTATTTGTAATTTCCACCACTGCAATTCCTTTTTTTAAAGAACTTAAGATTAGTATCAGAAGATATTGGACTTGTGCATTTTTTTTTAGATACCACTGAGTTTTAGTAATCATTAGAATCACAGATACTGTGAACTCCAGAATCCTGAGAAACTCTCTGGTTGAAGTCTAAGACCCAGTTGAGACAACAGGGATGTTTCCAGATAAAAATCCACCATCTCCTGCATCAAAAAGGCTCTTTGCTGCAGTGTGTCTATAAGACATCCTAGAAAGACAATCTTGTGTGAAAGGCTCAAGGACGATTTATGAACTTTTTTTTTTTTAAACAAGAAACACCTTTACTGAATTATCACATATGACATAGGCAATCATACCTTTATATAAATGAAAACAAACCATGTTGCCATAATTTTAGTTGCAAACATTATATATCTCAAACCATATTGACAATTTTAGTTGCAAGCATTATACATCACTTATAATCTATCCAGTCATTGACAGTCAAACACTGAATAGCTCATTCATATCCTGCCTATATTTTAATCTCTTTCCTCATCTGCATGTATTGTTCCCACAATTCCCATTTTTTTCTTACGTAATTTGCTCCTACCTTTTCTAAAGATCCCAATTCCAGTTATTTTATCTCTGTTACTATAATCACTACTTCTAGTAAAGTTAGTTTATGCTTTGGTTTCCAGTTTCTAGTAACTGCTTTTGCTGGCAGCCACCATAATTAGATTCAGCAAAGCCTTACTATCTATAGGCAATTCCGATTCTGTATCATAGCTCAAAAAAAATAATTTCCTTAGTTACACCAATTTGTTCACCCAGTATCTCAGACAGAGCAGTCTACAGAGAATCTTTAAAGTCTGCCAACTCATTACACTCCTGAAAATATATTTCCATATACATCTTTCTTCTCCATCACACTTCCAACATTTGCTGTATACCGAAGGAAAAATTCTCTGGAGTCTACTAGGGGTATAAAAATACCTATGTAAACACTTCCAAGCAAAGATCCTAAATCTTCTAGACTTTGTTGCATATTTGGGAGACATACATATATTCCCCCCTTGTTTCATTGTGAATTGTTTATCCAGTCTCTCTTCCCAATTCTTTATAACCTCTTCTGACTGATTCTTATAGTTATCATGCAAACTTTTGTATGCTGTACAGATTATTCCTTTTTAAGAGCAGCTTCTTTCCTAGATTCTACTAAAACCTCTACCAGTGCTGGTCTTTCACTTAGGATCCCCCTATTTCTTCCTCTTTGCATATACTCTGATATCAATTATTGATAGGGAATGCAATCTATAAACTATAGTCCTAATATATTCTTGGACTCTTCCCATTCTATTACTCTCCCCTCTCTAATTATTTTCTCCCAATGCCTTGGTTATTTTACCAATTTTCTCCAATAAATTCCATCCCCCTATTGTCTATATCCCTAATTGCAGTCATGCCTACCGGCAGAATCTGCTTTCTCTATTCATAGGTTGGCTTAGTTCTTAGAATACTTTCTGCTACTTTATGAATATAATATTCGGCATTGTTATTGTTATTTTCCTTAAGGATCTGCAAAATCACCATCTCTCCTTGTTTCTTGAGCTTCCCCCCATTTCATCATCATCCCTGTCCATTTTGAATTATATGTTTCTGCTTGTGCTATATATAGGAACTTTAACAGTGCAGATCTGAAAACCCCCTTCAAATTGGGTAATCCCAAACGCTTTGTTTAATTGGAAGAATCAGCTTATCCCAGTTGACTCTTGCCATCTTCCCCTCCCAGATAAAATCCTTCAGCTCTTTATTAACTGCTATCCACAACGTCTCCTCTGGTTGATATAAATATGCCTGACCTGTGTATAAAACTAAAGGGACTAAAAACATTTTAACTGCATGCATCTTACTATCCATATCCATGTAACAGGGCTTCCAGTTTCTCAGTTTTTGTATTATGTGTTGTTTAGCCTCTTCCCACATATCCTTAGCTGCCACACCAGAATCCTTTTTAATCCATACTCCTGAGCACTTCATTTTATCATGTCCTTATAAATATGGATATTGCTGAACCAGTTAGTGTGTGGGTACATAATTTGCAGCTATTGCCTTTATTTTAACTTCATTAATTTTGCATTCCAAAACGATTTGAAACTATCTCAAAATATTCCACAACACTGAAATTTTCTTTTCTGGTTTTATCAGGTATAAAATATAATCTGCAAATAGAACCAGGTTTTCTTGACTACAATATCAATTATATTGTTGACTTTCTGAGTATCTTATTTTCTTTGCCAGTGGTTCTAAATACAATGCAAATAACAAAGGAGAAAGAGGACAACCCTGTCTGGTTCCTATGCTCAAACAGAAACAGGACTTCTGAATGTTTATCTGGAATCACAGATTTGTCAGTAGAAAAAAACATGTCAAGGACTCTCGACGTCTGGGAAAAGGCTGTTAGAGATAGTAAGGATAAACAGTCATCTAAACAAGAAAAATAAATGAGTGCCATTGAGTCTGCAAAGACGTATCTATGACTGGAGATAGACACTTCACAAATACCCATGGAGCAGTACATAAGCCAAAGTGTAATGCAGAGAAACGACAGTGTGACAGAGACAGAAAATCTGAGAAATTTCCTGAAGCATTTGGCTATTGGAATGTGATGATATGCATCTTTTAGATCTAATGCCAATATAAAGCTTCATTGTGGAATAAGAGGTACATACTCTGAAGGGTCATCATCTAGAGTTTTGGAACTTCCACATACATATTTAAAAAGGAATGATCCTGAATTGGTTTTCAAGAAGATTCCTCCTTTGGAACCAGAAACATTCTGGAAGAGAAGCCCTTTGATTTAATGGTGCTGGGTCTATGACTCCTAGGGTGAGCAAATGCTGAAGAATCTGAGGAAAATATTCTGTTTGGTTTGGATGATGGGGCCGAACTCCATTGAAAGGTATTTTTTGCATCCAGTACCAACTGCATACCTTCTGAACCATCTTTAACACCCATGCGTCTGTCATAATCTGTTGCCAAATGGGAATGCACAGGCCCAGTTGTTGAGGCAGATTTTCAGAGACTGAAGCAGGAGGTTGGGAGAGGAAGGAAGAAGGCTGAAGTTCAAGACTTGTCCCTTGTTTAGAAAGGAACCTTGTTTCTTATTGTTCCCCTCCTGTCATCACTTTTTGTTTCCCTGTTTCACCTGAGAAAGCAAGGGTTGTTTGTTTTACTTCTTAGAAATGAAAGAGGATCTAGGAGATATGTAAGGGAGGCAGAAGGCCCAAATAAAACCTTGTTGTCTACATGTTACCTCATCAGAAAACTTATGATTTTCATACCCAGGCATACCACCTCAAGACAGTACTAGAGGCAGAGGCCCTTGCCACAGTATTGCCACAGTATCTGCACAATCATACACACTCCTTACGGCATGTTTAGATACTTAGGTAATGAAGGAAACAACAGAACTGAGATAGGTACTATCTTCAGCACAGAGAGTGGCAGTTAGGTCTCTCAAACTGTCTGTACAAAAAAGCCCATACTTCCACATATGGGACTGACAGTTAAGGATCCTACATACTAAGGTGGAAAAAGAAGAAAAAAATTCTCTTACCAAACCCATCCAAAATCACCTCCTGCTTGTCCGATGCCTAAGGGTTTGATATCACAAGGAACTTGTTACCTACTGGTATAGATGTTGAGAATGCTGCAGAGTCAGACCTAGGGTGAGAAAACAAATGCTTCTTAGTTTGAGAAGCTTTAAAAAGCCTATCTCCCTATTTTGGTGACAAAGTTGTGAATAAGGGTTGTTAAAGGCCAGCATTAAATACTTCCTCCAAGAGTGGCACTACAGGAGGAATAGGCATAAAATGAGGTATATCCTTTTGTAACATAGTATAATATCTCAATTCACATGCATTTGTTCCCACAAAAATACCTCATTCATCCTGGCAATAATCTGAGAAAAAAAGAAAAATCTTTCAGGGGAGTCTTTGAGGACAAGTTTTCCTCAGAATCAAAGTTTTGGGTTTGAGAATCTGTAGGAGAAGCCTTGTTTCTGTTTATGTCAGAATGATCTGACATGTCTTTCTCAGGAATATTCTGACTGACCTGATTAACAGGTACTGTATTCTGTGTGCCAGGATTGACTGAATATAACATTTTTTTGTCTAAGGTAAGAAAATCATCTTTTCTTATAGATACCCATTTAATCAGATGAACAATATTTAACCCTTTGTTTTTTCTTTACAGGTATTTTAATGATTGACCTGGAGAAGGAATATCTCCCCAGGGCAAAACCAGTAGCTTCCCCTGGTAAGTCTCTATGTCCCAATAAAGATGGTTTCCCCCATGCCCATCTCAGACACTAAACTATTAAGGAGGATGTGGCTAAACCCCATTTCATGGTGACTTATTGCACCAGAGGAAGCCAGAAAGTAAGTGAGTGATCTGAGGAATGACTGCAAGCCACTGCAGAGTCACCCACTACTGGCAAAAGCAATAATTGGGCCCAGTGAGTAAGCAAAGACCTTCTGGTAAGTTGCTTTCCCTTCCTAGGAACAATGGGAGCTAGATTAGCAGGAGCGGGGTAAGTATCCATGCTTTGACCAAAGAGATTACTTCAATTGCAGGTAAAATCATTTTAACGTGTCAGTTGGAATGTAAGCTGTCAACTAGTCTGCATAAACACCACACACTTTCACGCACATTAAATATCCCCAAAACAGTAATGCATAAGTACCCAAAATTTCTGTCAGAAAGTAATGACAGGTACGTTGTCACAGCATGAATACAAGCACTACTTCACTCATAGGATTTCTGCACAAAATAAGCCCCCAAATCAGTGTAAACTAAAAATAGTGGTCCCAGATAGGAAACTTCTGATACTGAAGAAAATACAGAGTTTCTTAAAGGGCCAAAATTGCTAAAGTAGATTAAAGTAAAAAAAAGATAAGTTCTTTCTATAAAAAATATAGATGAAAATATGAAGTCTTCTGGAATGGTTCACCAAAGGTGACTTATTTGCCAGAAAAGAGCTGTACTGCTGGCTCTTCATAAGGCAGTGATAATGTACTGGAGATTCTCTACTCTGACTGCAGATTTTCCCTCCTAAGGGCTTGACCAATAAGTACTCAGAGTGAAAGTGTAGGAGGGAGCCAGAGCCAGTTATTGTGTCTTAGCAAAGTCACAACCCATTTAGCCTACAGGATACTGCAGCAGTGGGAATGATGAACACTGGCCACATAATGTTGTTTCACTTCTCCACCTCATGTGGAAACCACATAAGCTCCTCCACATGCAACAGCACAGGCATTAAGAAATTGGTGTAAATGTCTGTGAGGCAGATGCCTGGGATATATCTACTTGGTCTCCTGCTCATTCCTGGAAGGTCCCTGTAGTAAGCATCATCAATGTTAAACATGCCTTGGTGTATACTGGAATGGCTATTACATGCATCCCACAAGCCTGCATGACAGGGTGGCACGGGGTATACCACTGCCTGTATGGTGACTCTGTCTGCATGGTACTGGTAGACTGTCTCTGTGTCATGGAGGTAATAGAATATTAGGTGAAGTTAAATCCTTCAGTGACAATGAAGGAGATGATGTAGACTTTTGTGGCTACTAGCTGAGAAGAGAACCTTGAATAGTTATATTTCTGCTAAGACTCCTGCTATCCTTAACATAATGTACTGTCTCTGTTCACCACGATTTTATGGCATATTGCTACAATGCTGGTTGCGGCTCACCCCAGAGTTTGTACACACATCTTAATCACTCTGCCATGTTGTTTACTCTTATTTGCACTCCGCGCAGTTCTATTCATCGTGCAACTTTGTCTTAACCATTTTAAGAAAATGCCTTTAGCACCATAAAATAACTTCTCTTTATCTCAACTATAAAATACATAGAACTAGCACTTCAGCATAACAGCCTTCAAGTTTTTTTTTTTTTTGCCTTAAACACTGGCTTAGTTATTTGTTATTTTTGAATCCCAGACTACACATTTTTTTTTAAATTTGTCTCAAGAGTTTATAATTTCTAAAAAAATTTTGTTGTATTCTACATTCTTTACCTACTTTAGCAACAACAGTTTTAACGACATACACTAACATTTACATTTCCTTCCTGATTTTTATAATTCTACTTACAGAAAAAGATAGGTCAAAAGTTCATAGGTAAGTAGTACGCCATTTTACGCCTGACCAATTTCCCTTTTTGTGCTCGAATTAATGTATTCCATTTGATTAGAGACTGACCTTACTCCTCCAATGGTTGATAATTATATATTACTCGTAATGAGAAAAACTGGGATCATAACAGATAACCTGAAGGGACCCATGCATGGGATAAAGCCTTTAAGAAATGCCCCTGTCTATTAGTAGTACTGGGGGAGTTCTGGAGTAAATTGTCTGCTTCCTATCCGTAGAGCCAAGGTGTGCTTCAATATGAACAGGGATGAACTTTGTTTTATGTGGATGGAGAGTCTGTTTCAGAGCAGTGGTATCCTCTGTGAAATGCATCTATCCCTCAAAGCTGTTTTGTTGATGTAGCAGAAAAGGTTTAGATACCTAGATCAAGTATTTATGATGCTGTTTGATTTGCTTATGTACTGCAAATCCATCAGTATTGGGTCAGAGGATGCCTTGTATACCAGACACAGGTCACCTCTAAGATGCCAAGTATAGTGACAGGGTTTTGAGACATTCCATGTAGGGCACATTCTTTAGGCATTATATTCTTTTATTAAGGTACCTCTGTGGATGTTCCAGTTGTTGCACGTGTCTGGACAGATGCATGCCAAAGAGGGCATTCTATTCAACGACTGGCCTAATGAAAGCTGAGTACAGGGATACAGTAATTCTCTACTTGTTCATGAAATATATATTTCCATATTAAATAGCACTTCCCATATAAATTTCATTTGTTTTACAGTTGAAAATGTAAATTAAATCAGTTTCCTGTTCGGCACATCTCCAAATGTCCGTGTCACCTCCTTTCTATAAAGGGATGCAAACAGGCATATGCCATGTATAACACAGCAAGCAATTTTTAAAAATATTTTATTTTCCACTGAAGCACTGGCGCATCAGATTCATAGGTGAATGTTAGGCTATGTGCCCTGAAGGGCTATTTTAAGCTTGGTCAATAACCTCAGGTTAGAACCTTGTGCCTATGAGGTGAAGACCTTAACCATTATGCTAAACCCACCTCCCATGCAAAATCTCACCTTACATGTAAGAAAATATTTTAAACTGGACAAATGAAGCAGCTTTTTGCCTTACCTGCTCATTTTAAATTATTTCCTCACATTTAAACTGGTTAACAGTGGCAGTACCATGATTAAGTTATACAGATCTGTGTGTTGTCTGCACTGTCTATGCTGGAGAGTAGCTACAGTCTGAGAGCTGCAATATAACTTCCAAAATTCTGGCTGCAACCCTGCTAGTGGGCATTAGGAATAATCTGTGTAGAATATACATTTACTGATCCCAGATGTGTCCAGTTTACTAAATGTTTGTATATGTACCATGCCTCTCCACATTCATTGTTGATAATAAACCTTTATTTATTCCCACTTTTTGTATAAATCCTTCCTTATAGCATTTTACTTTTGTTGGCTGTGTTCCAAAATTTCTTTTTTTCACAGTGGGAGACCTCAAATCAACTGTATTTTATCTGGGTAAAATTCAGTTACTGGTTATTCTCTACAATGCCTGGAAGTCATCAAAGAAAAACTCTGGAGAAAATAAGAGAGAATCAAATAGAAAAGGAGAAGAAAGAAAATGTTGAGAAAGAGCCTTGCAGTTATTCAGTAAAAAGCAATTCAGTTATTCAGTAAAAAGCAATTCAGGTTTCAATTTCAATACAGGTGATGGCTTCCAGTAATTTACAGAGAAAAAAAACTAAATCAAATGCATTCAGAGGCGATTAAAATAAGTGAGACACTACAGAAATGCATAGTCAAATAACAAAAGGCTGAAAAGAATACAAGAAGAAGCTTTAAGTAGCTATTGAAGTGAGATGATACAACTGCAGATATCAGAGGCCAAATACTGGCAAAATATGATGCTTTTCATGAAGAACTGTTTCAAAGCATTGTAAAACTAGAAGGCAGAGCATGCAGAGAAAAAATTAAAGTTATGTACTCACTATAACTATGCATCTGTGTTGTCCATTTTTATTCTTCCTCAACATATAGGTTACGGATCCAACTCAGATCAGAATTGGCCGCATTCCACAGACTTACAGATCCCAACTCTTGAGTTCCATCCTCTATCCATAATGCCCTAGTCAGCCTACAATACCGAAGATCATATTTGCTACCTTAAAGATCCTAAGGTATAGTAGGAAAAATGAAATAACAGAAAGTCTAGGGCTCAAGCCAGGAACAAAAAGGGGAAGGAGGGAGGAGAGTTGACGAAGAATGAAAATGGACAACACAGATGCATAGTTACGGTGACTACGTAACTTTAATATCTCATGTTGTCCTTTTCATTCTTCCTCAACATATAGGACACAGCCCTTAGCTACATGAATCTTGGGTGGCCCTCATGGAAGGATATTCCAGAGAACTGCCGAACCAAAAACAGCTCTTCTTCTAGAAGTCAAGTCTATTATGTAATGAATAAAGGTGTGGGGATTAGACCAGGTAGCTGCTGCACAAATATCATCACTGGAAATTCTAGACCAGAAGGCAGAAGAAGTGGCTGTGGATCTAGCTGAATGTGCCTTAGGAGCTTTTGGTAGGGAGAGACCTTACTGGGAATATATAAAGGAAATGCAATTGGTAATCCACTTGGCCACGGTAGCTTTAGAAATTGAAAAAGAGACAAACTGATATGTTTTTCTGAAATCCTTTGCCCTGTGTAAATAGAAACGCAATTGTCTATGTACATCTAAAAAGATGTAGCATGTATTCTCCCTTACTTGAAAAATTAAGGAAGAAAACAGGCAATTGAATTGTTAGATTGATATTCAATTCAGAAGCTTTTGGTAAGAAGGATGGATTGGTTCATAAGGTAACTCTATATCTGTGAAAAACAATGCAATGGGATTTTAGATGATAGAGTCTGGAGTTCAGAAATTCTCCTTGCAGATGTAAAATAGTTACTAAAAATGTTGTTTTCCAAGACAAAAAATTTAAATCAGTTTTGACTGAAGGTTCAAAACATTGTGCCAATCCCTGCAGAATAACTGTGAAATCCCAAGGGGGAAATGGATCTTTCACTGGAGGCCTGAGTAAAAAGGCACCCTTTAGGAAAGCCTTGAACAATGCGGTGTAAGCTACAGTGGAAGCATTTTCTCCTGAGTGAAAATTAGATATAGCTGCGAATTGTACTTTGACTGTGGAAAAACTAGCACCTTCCTGGGAAAGAGAAACTATAAACTCCAGTACCAAGGGTAGAGGAGCAGAGAAAGGGTCAATTTTCTTCTGAAGATCCCAAACTGAAAATCTTTTTCCATTTACTCTTATAAATCTTCTAGATGCTTTCTGGGATGACAAAAGTATTTGTTGGACTGGGAAGGAAAGCCTGGGCTGTCAGCTGTCAACTGAATTGGAGAAAAAATGTGGTTAGTTTGAAGCCTGGGATGTTGGGATGCTTCATACTGGAGGGGTGTAAAAGAAGGTCTAGACTCTGGTCCAGTATCCATGGCAGATATCGAGGATGAGATGAAAGGAAGGGGAACCACAGTTAGTGAGGCCAAAAGGGGGCAATGAAGATAACTGGGCTCTTCAACCAACTGGCTTTCTGTAAGAATTTTGAATCAGAGGTACTGGAGGATATGCTTTAAGGAGACTGGAGGGCCAAACACAGACTACAGCATTTCTCAGTGACTCCCACTGAGGGGGAGTAATCAGGGCAAAATACCTTCTGCACTTGCTGTTGTTGGGAGATGCAATGAGATTGTAGCAAGGTTGGCCTCAACGACTGTAAATCTTCTCCACCACTGACTGATTGAGAGAAAACTCCCGAAGCATCAGAACTGACCTGCAGAGCTTGTCCGCTAGTACGCTGGATCGCCATGGAATGTGCATTGCCACTATAAAGTGAATGGAGGAGATCACCCACTGCTACACTCTCATAGCTTTTTGACAGAAGGAATAAGATCATGTTCCCCCTTGTTTGTTGATGTACCAGACTACAGACATGTTTGTTTGAATCGCAATATTCCCCAGAGGGGCAACATCCTGAAATGCCTGCATAGCAAATAGGACTGCTCTCTCCTCTGTAGAACATTCATGTGTGAATTGATCTCTTGAGAGGACCATGTGTCTTGGACCATTCTTCCCACGAAATGCCCTCCCCCTGAGTTGGGAGCTGCCCATGGTCACCATGGCTACTGGAGTAGACAGAACGAAGGGGAAGCTAAAATAAATGCCATCTGATTGTCCACCAAAAAAGACAGTTTCTGCATACCTGAGTAAACTTAACTGGGAAGGATAGAGGACACTGTAGAATAGACCACTGAACAGCTAGAGTCCACTGGAGAACATGCATCTAGAAAACATGCTAAGGGAAGTAAGACTATAGCCGCTGCCATAGAACCTAGAGCCTGAAGGATAAGTCTGGCTGGGGGAAGCAGAATGAACAAGGATTCACTGAACTTTTAACTTGACTGTATCTATACAATAAGCAGGCAGTGAAGCAATCTGATTTATTGTGTTTAACTGGGTATCAATGAACTCCAAGCTCTGTTCTGGTTGTAGTTTGGATTTGGAGATGTTGACTGTAATGCCTAGTGTTTGACAAACCTGGTGCAAACAGACTGTTCCAGGAGATGTCTGGTTGGGGTGGTGAGGAGCCAGATATCTAAATTTGGAAACACTTGGAGTCCTAGCAGTCCAGGTGAGCTGCTACCACTTCCATTTACTTAGTAATACCCTGGGGACTGTGGTGAGATCAAAAGGCAGGCCTCTGAACCGACAGTAGCTGGCTCCCAGCTGAAAGTGCAAGTATCTTCAAAAGCATTTGTTCATTTTGACGTGATAGTATGCTTCCTGAAGACCGACTGAACACATCTAATTTTCCTCCTGAAAAAAGGGCAGGATGGACTGAACCATGACCATTCAGAACTTGGATTTCTTCAAAAATGAGCTCAGGTCACTTAGATCCAAAACAAAGTCAGTATCCTCTGTGAGAAATTCCAAAGGAGAATTTATGTGCCTCTGTTTGCATGTTCTCTTATAGGGAACCTCCTCAGTGGGATATTCTGGGGAGATGTCTGAATAGAGGGGAATTCCTCTCCAAGGGAACCGTCTGGATGTTAGTTGGCACTGGCTATCCCTGTTGGAAAGGACTAATGGGATCAGAGCTTGGATCCACTGGAGGAATGGATGTAGGAACCAAAGAAGAGTTAGAGACTGTGTCTCTTGGACAGAATACCCTTTTCACTACATCAAAGGCAAACGGATCGGGAGAAGCCATGGCCAGCCGCATTGGAGACAAAACTTCCAAGGCAGACAAGCCCTGCCACTGTCCTTATCTGTGTCTTGGGGATAGAGCTAGACCCAACTATCTAGCGCTGACGGTCCAAGGGGCAAGGACTGCTCCGACAGCATCGGAGTAGATCCCAGCCCTGTGACTGATTGCTGATGCTTCGGCTCTGAGACTCATCCTGATTTGAGGACTAGCAGATCCAGTCAGGGAAACCACTGGAGTTGAAGACTTAACCCTCTTCAACTCAGATACTGATTCCCTAGGGACTCTTGGATCTGAGAGCTCTGAAACGAAAGGACGCATTGGAGAAGGAGATATAGCTATATGGGAAGCAGAAGAGAGACTCACGGATTCAATGGGAGATGGTGCCGGTATAACCCCCACCTGAATCTGAGCTCTGAGGAACTTCCTCATTATCCTATCCACTTGTGCCTCAGAGAAACTCCTGGAGGACCACAGATGAGGTAGTGGACTGAAGTCTAGAATTTTTTCTTAGAGTCGTTTGCATAAGGGGAAAGGGAGTGGAAAGGAACATGGATCAATAATGAACTTGGGTGAACAAGTACTGGGATTCTTAGATATAGCAGAAGTTGATCCAAGGGTTTTGGATCCTACGGCTATGTATGTATGAAATAACTACTGGATATGACAGTTTAGGATATGATGTTTTTCTCTTTGGATCCAAAGAAGTAGGATCCAAACATCTTTAAAATTTTTGAGGAGGCTCTGAAGTCTTAGTTGAACACATCGTCAGAAATGTAGGAGAGGACCTTTTTTCCATGCTCCAATGGCACTTTGGAATGTTTGCTGGGGATTTAAGCACCAGAGGAAAAAGGAGAAGAAGGCAAAAGTCCCTTGAAGATTAATGTATTCCTACTATCTATAATAGCCCTTGAATTAAAGGCAGCACAATTTGCATCAAGGTGTACTGCCCCTAAACAGTAAATGCACTTCCTGTGGGCATCAGAAATTGGAATTTTTTGCCCACAGAAAGTGGATTTTTTAAATGCTGTTGGCTTCTCAGCCATATTCTATATAAGGAAAAGGAAGAGAAAGACTGAAAGTTTTTTTTTTCAAGCCAGAAAAAAACTACCAACAATGGTAGATATTGATACCCTAAAAAAGGGTATGAAAGGAAGAAGAATTAAAGGAGAAGGTAACCAGCAATGGTGCACAAGTTTATCTCACTAAGGGATGATTGGACAAGAACGAACGAGTAGAAACTTCAAAAAAAAAACTAAATAGATAAGAAAAGAGAGATTTAGAAGGTTAAATATAAGGTTTTTTAAATAAAAAAAAAAAACACTTACAAATGCTTGACCCAATGAATAAAATCCTCCAAGAGAGGATCTGCAACCGTGTAAGATGGTAGCAAACCAGATCTGAGGCATTGTTGGCTGACCAGGGCATTACGGGTAAAGCGAGGAACTCAAGAGTTGGATCCGTAAGTCTGTGGAATATGGCCAAGTTGGATCTGAAGTCGGATCCATATCCCATACGTTAAGGAAGAATGAAAAGCACAACATCAGATCTTTAGATTTTATGCTGTAAACCAAAACCAAAACCAAAACCAAACCAAAGTTAACAAACAAATAACTGAAGAAAGAAACAAAGTGACTGGGCTGAAAGTTGCACTAACCAAAAACTGGAATGATCCAAGAAATAATGATTCTTTGAAACAGTCACCAAGGCCATTGACGAGGGGAAGGTGGTCCACACAGCCTACCTGGACCTCGCAACAGCCTTCGATACAATACCCCACTCGGGCATTATAGATAAGCTCACCAGCTTAAATATAAACCCCTATGTCACTAGATGGGTTGCAAACTGGCTCAAGGACAGAACCCACATGGTTAGAATTGCTGGAGCCATGTCAGAATCCAAACCAGTTACAACTGGCGTCCCACACGGCTCAGTCCTGGGACCTCTCTTGTTCGGTATATAATTCTCGGAGGTACAGGTCAACACGGAAGGACTGTGGCTGACCAAGTTCGCAGATGACTGTAAACTGGGCACCATAATCGACTCTTCAGCCGACACAAGCATCCTCCAAAAGGGCCTCATAGAAACAGACAACCGGTGCTAGAGCCATGGCCTCAAGCTAAACGCCAAAAAGTGTATGGTCATCCCCTTTGGCAAAAACAAAGTGCCCACAAATTACCACATAGATGGTAATCCATTAAGTACAGAAGAAGTAATTAGGGACCTGGGGACCCAAGCTGATAGCGATCTCTCATTTGACAACCACGTGGCCAAAGTGGTTAAAAAAACATTTTATATAGCCCACCTAATCATGAAGGGATTCACATCTAGATCAGGGGAGGTCATCGTGCCTCTTTACTCATCCCTCATCGGCCCATAATTGAGTACAATGCCCCTTTTGGGATGTACCTTACCAGACACCTGCAGCAACTGGAAAGAACCCAAAAGTACCTCACCAAGAGGATCAAAGGGCTCAAACAGATGCCATATGCTGCCTGGTTAAAGAAACTCCAGCTCTACTCAGTGGCATACCACCTGCTCAGAGGCGATCTGTGCCTGACGTATAAAGCCATGTCCAACCCGGAATTAATGGACATGCTGCACCTCGGAAAATCCAAATCCCATCGAGCTACGCGCTCGAGAGATTGAACCTCAGCACTGAAATAAATAGGACATGCTGCAGGGACAGATTCATAACCCAGAGGCTCCCTTCACTCTGGAATAAAATCCCAGTCCAGGTTAGGCAGAGTCCCTCATTGACTCTCTTCAAGAGGAATCTTGATGAGTGGATGGGAGATCGTAGGTTTACCCTTGGTATCACTTCTGTGTCACTGTTAGACAGAGGCACAGTATACTAACCTCGAAAAAGGGCATAGCAAAATTAATTTAAAATGAGTGGCGAAAGACAAACACACTCTGGCTAGACTTATAAATGCCCTAGGGCAGATAGCCTAGTATGAACCTATGAACCTAAAAGTTATTAAAGATGATTAAGTGATTTTGTCCTACTTCCTTAAGGACTTCACCAGAATGAAGACAGAAAACAGGTCCAACCTTTTATATAAAAGTATCCAGTCAGTAAATTAATCTCATTTGATTGCTTCTTAAAGGGACAACTACAATTAATGTAAAATAAGATACTTAAAATAACATACTTAAAATACAGTGTGTTTAAAATTCCCCACAAAAGAATAAACTCCAAATACATAATTAAGACAAATTATTAAAACCTGTACACAAACCGATGCTGTTCAAATAGACTAAAAATGAGTTCATATAGACAGTTGAAATAAATAACTTCTATAATTTGTAGCTCTTTGTTTCAAAATTGACTGCATTGAAATATAGTCATTTAGACCAGGAAAATGTAAAAGCATTAAGTGAAAACTGCCATAATAGCACTCTATACACCAAAACATTTCCCAGCCTCCTTCCCGAGGATCCAATTCTACTTTTTCTAAAATACCAAATAAAAACTCATCATGAGAGGCTTTTGACAGGGAATGCTTGTAAAGGCCATTGTTAATGTTTTTTAATGTTGATACTGTAGCAACAATGTTCATATATTCACTTCTTAAATGTTCTTTCTGTTTTTCCAGTAGAGAATCGTGTACATTTTTTACAAACTGCTAAATATATTAAACCTTTGGTTTCACATTTTCCTCTCTTTGAGAATATTTCTGTACAGGTGAATTTCCTAAAACAATACTATATTGTTCCAAAATATATTGACATTGCTGAGAGCACCCACACCTTTTAGTCTATAATATCTCATTCCCATTCCTAATGGCATTTCTTTCAAATAAATTATTTAAATCTTGACCAGTTTTGGCAACAAATCTGAGATATGCACCTAAACGACCTACTAATTCAGAGTTGTGTCTCAACATAATCCAGTTCTTACAAATAATGCCCTTCACTATAAGTGCAGTGTGGTTGAATTCCACCACCATCACCCTATTGAAATTCCTGTCAGTCTCATTTACATCAGCTCCTACAAAACCTATATTGTGGTCAAAAAAACATATGCCTAAAAGGGTTTCATATTTCTTACCCCATTCTGCAAATATTTCATTTTTAAATTAAATCAAAGGGGTAACCCTTGTCCACAAATAAATCAGAAATAAAATCAATCTCTTTTAGTGGATCAAAAACTCTCCCTGTGGCTGTATACATTGACAGGTCTTTAAAGTTTGTTATGTGAACAAAAATGCATATGTCAAGGGACTCTTGGGATTTCATGGACAGGCTTTCTTTGGACCTGATTACAGAGTGTGTTGGTTTTCTAACTATTGGTATTGTAAATTTATTTCCTCTATCCCCCTACAAGAAGGACTGGATTTATTTCAGGATAGTCTTTCATCTTTTCATGTATTGAAAAAGGAAGAGTTACATTTGCTGCAGAACTGATCAGAGTAGTTTTAGAAAATATTTTTTTTATTTTTTGAGGGAGAAATCTTTTAGTAAATAAAAGGGGTTGCAATGAGTGCAGCTTCCACCCCAATATATGCAAACCTGGTATTGCTAGGGTGGAAGTTGTTTCACATTTCTGTCAAATTATACCACAGATTCCTGGATGACATCTTCATTCTTCGGGACATACTGGAGGAAGGAATCATTAAATCTGTTAATTATTTAAAAAGTACCACAACCTCCTTATGGTTTACGTACTGTTATGACAAGAATGTTGCTAATTATTTGGATACTTTGATTCAAATTGAGAATGGAAAAATTAGGTCAAAGGTATATCTTAAATACCTTTAGTAACTCACACCTGCCCTTCATCAGTGCCCACCCTTTTTCAGAGAAAAAAAGTCTGTTGAAAGGGTAGTGTATATGAGGACCTAATAAAAGATTGATTTTATTTCTAATTTATTTGTTGGCAAGGGTTACCACATTGACTTAATTTCAAATATTAAAAAGAATTTCATGCAAAGTGGGGTAAGACATATAACCCCCCTTTAGCCACAGGGTATTCTGACCCCAATCTAGGTATTGCAGGGGCTGGCAGGTGTAGATGAGATGAAAAAGGGAGGGTGGCAGAATGCTTAAGGTGTTTACCTTAGAGGCACCAGGTATACGGTTGGACTCTTACATAGGGTAATTTGCAAGGCTTAAAATAGCCCACAAAGGCAGTTAGCTTAGTACTAATCTATGAACCTATGAAACTATGATAAGAATTTCAATAGGACGATGATGGTGGAATTCAACTACACTGCGTCTAAAGTGAAGGGTATTATTTGTAAGAATTGGAATTGTTGAGACACAACCCTGAATTAGTAGCTATTTTAGGTGCAAATCCCAGTTTGCTGCCAAAACTAGTCGAATTTGAAGAATTTATTTGAAAGAAACACCATTAACAATGGGAATGAGAGATTAGGGGCTAAAATGTATGGGCGCTGTCAACAATGTCAGTACATTTTGGAAAAGGATAGTATTGTTTTAGGAAATTCAGCTGCACATAAATATTCTTAAACAGAGGAAATTGTGAAACTAAAGGTTTAATATATTTAGCAGTTTGTAAAAAAGGTACCTGCTTCTATGATGGAAAAACAGAAAGATCATTTCAGAAGCGGATAGATGAACATTGTAGCTACAGTATCAAAATTAAAAATGTTAACAATGCCCTTTACAAGCATTCCATGTCAAAAGCCTCTCATGATGAGTTTTTATTTGGTATTTTAGAAAAAGTAGAATCGGATCCTAGGGGAGGAGACTGGGAAAATGTTTTGGAGTATAGACAGCTATTATGGCAGTTTAGACTTAATGCCTTTATATTTCCTGGTCTAAATGACTATTTCTGTGCAGCTACTTTTGAAACAAAGAGCTACCAAATTATAGATTTTATTTCAACTGTCTATGTGAACTAATTTTTAGTCTATTTGAACAGCATCAGTTTGGGTACAGTTTTTAATAATTTGTCCTAATTATGTATTTGGAGTTTATTCTTTTGTGGGGGATTTTGAACACAGTGTATTTTAAGAATATTATTTTAAGTATTTTATTTTACATCAATACTAGTTGTCCCTTTAAGAAGCAATGAAATTTGATTCATTGACTATTTATTACATAAAAGATGGACTTGTTTTCTTTCTTCATTCTAATGAAGTCCTTACGGAAGTAGGACGGAAGTGCTTAATCATTTTGTAACAAAATCCTGCCTTTATTACTTGGTTCTTTCCAGTTTTTGGTTAGTGCAACTTTCAGCCCAGTCACCTTATTTCTTTGTTCAGATTTATGTTGTACCAAGAGAAACTGGAAGGAACAGATTTCATTAATGTTATTAAACAAATAACCAACTGGACTGGTGTTCCACAGCAGGATTTATTTAATGATACAGTAAATCATGTTTATGCTTTAAATTTGCAAATGAGAAAGAAGGCAAGACCAAAAATAGTAAATATGCAGTCACAGCAGCAGGAGCTGCTTTTGAATGAATTGTGGTAGGATAGTAAAGTATTATAAACTGGAGGATACCAGGGTATTTGTTGGCGACATTTATTCACTGTACACCAGGCAGAACAGAAGCAAGATTTTTCTGTAATGGTCTTATTAAAACGCAAAGTCTGAGAAAATGTGACAAGGGTTCCAACAGAAAGAAGAAGCTGCAACTGTATATAAGAGCAGACTACCAAACATAAATGTGTACACGTAAGTTGAAAGTTGGAAACATATTCAAAAAGTATAATGTAGGATAAATGAAAGTAAATATCACCTTATCAAAATGATTGCAACATGAATAACATTGTAGCTATGAACATGAAGCAAAAATACTGAATTATATTTAGAAGTGTTAGGTTAAAATAGCAATGTTACAGATGATGCAGTTCCACAGAAAAGAGTACGTAAATTTGGCAATGAAACAATTTCAGAAAAGTTATTCAGCAGAGTATCAGGGGGGAAAGGGGGCAAATACTGATTGTGAGAGGAGATCTAATAATGACAGATTCTAACAGGTTAGTGGCACAGAAGGATTACACTGACATATACTTAACTTCCACCTAAAGCTACTATTAAGGAGCTTAAGAAAATTATGGGAAAGGTAATTAGCATCTAGCAGAGGTCATTATTCTTGAATGGGGACTAGAATCTGACATGTAATAATAAAGATGCTATCAGGGGGACCAAGAAGAGAAAACAGAACATATGAGGGTAGATATCTGAAGAAATATATGAAAATATCTGGAATGGAAGATGTGAAATTAGTAGCATGAACCCAGAGAGAGTTTAGATATTATTTCTCTAGGTTCAGTAACTGGGTTATGCAGGACATATTTCACGTGAACATGGGGATTTTTAATTGAAACTTTGAAACACATCTAATAACTTTTTCAGACATGTAGCAATTAAGACTACAATAAAGATGCAGGGTAGTCAAGTAAAAATGAGAGACTGGTACCTTCCTATTTAATTATTAGAAAGAAAGGAATTTAAAGAAGGCTCAAGTTTAATATACCTTCACAAAAACAGAGGCGCCAGAAGCTGTTGAAGACAGGGGGGGGGGGGGGGGGCACTTGATGATCTAAAAAGGGCAATTTTTTAAACCTATTTACTACCACAACATAGGTTCACTTGGAGGGCATTTTTAAGCTTAGCCAATTTCCCTTTTGGTGCTTGAATTAACATTTCCTGATTGGTCTTACCTATCCCATGGCTGATAATTGTATATTAGCCTTAGTGAGAATAAATGTGATCATAATACAGCTAATTTGATGGGACCCATGTAAGGGATGCAGCATTTAGGAACTGCCTCTATCCATTAGTGGCGTGAGGGGCAATCCTGGAGTACATTTTCTATTACCTATCCTTAGATCCAAGTTGCATTTGAATATGGACAGGGATGAGGTTTGTTTTACTTCAATGGATAGTTTGTTCTGGAACAGTGGTAGCCTCTGTGATATATATCCATCTGTCCACAACTTTCAGTTTAAATACCTGGACTGAGTATTTCTGATGCCCTTTGACTTGCTGATGTTCAGTAGGTCCATCTGTATTAGGTTGGAGGATGCCTTGTGTGCCAGACATGTCACCTCTAAGCACTCAGTAGGATACTGAGTATAGTGATAAATCTTTGAGGTGGTCCATGCAAGAACTATTGTTTAGGACTTGTATCCTTTTAGTAAGGTGTCTCTGTGGGTATTCCAATTGTTGCATGATCTGGACAGATACATGCTAAACTGGGCATTATATAAAAACGATTGACCTAATGAAGGCCTTGTAAAGGGGGACAACAACATCTCTAGATCTAGTTACAATCAATTTGTTTATATGCTGTGCAATATAGAAAGACATTCTTATGACTATGGGCACATGTTGGCCAAAAGTTAGGTCACTGTACAAGTTCCCAAATGCCAAACAACTGGGTCAATTCTTGGGGAGCATTGTCAGTTTGGCAGTTCCCTGGAGCAGATGACTTCCCAAAGTATACAATAATGTATTTTTTGGAGTTTAGTCTCAATTCACGATTCTGGCACCAGTTACTGTTTGGAACAAACCTTCCCGCATGACACTTAAGTCACTTGGGGATTCAATAACTGCTCCTAGCTTGCAGTCATCTCAAACTTAGTCAGCCAAAGCCCTTTGGTATTTCCTTTTACTTTTGAGATGTATATGCCAAACAGAAAAAGTCTCAGCACCGAACCCTGGGTGACTTCATTGGTGAGTGGTTTCTTCCCCTATTTTGATCTCCTGCATCCGGTCGGCAAGCATACATGTATGCAATGCATTCTTTGACTCACCTTCCTGATTGTATTAAATTATATTCCTTGTATAATACAGCACCACTTGTTAGAATGTGTTTTAAATTTCTAGCTTGGAACAGTCTTCTAGTAAGCAATGAAACAAAATGCATGAACCAATAATGACAAAACTACCCATTTCAGAAAATTTCAACCATAAAAGGCCACTCAAACTTCTGTCATTACAATCCACCAATATCAGTAAATATGCAAAATCTCTGCACAAGTAAGTCATCTAAATAATTCCACATTAAAGGGATCTGTAATTAATGAAGAGGTTGCTGCTAGCAAACAACTTTATGTTTCATTGTTTCACCTACAAATAAAGTGCCTGTTGCCCTTGAAGAATAAATTGCCTATGCTACATAAAAAAATGATAAGCTAGTAATTCTGCAATGGGAAATGGAAGGCAAACTGATAACAGAAACATAGTTACTATGTAACTCCTCCAAAGGAAGGCATTCATATGACTGCAGCACCCACTCCCTTTAAAGTACAGCAAAGTACAGTATCAGCGATCCATCTGCATACTGTGGGAGTAGAACCTACAACCTTCTGCATCAAATGCAAGTATACTACCTGTTGTGTTACTAACAATGCAAACAACTTAGCAAAAGTAGCACTAAATTTCTCATCCCCTGAAGCTCTCAGCTCCTTGTAAAATTCACTTGACACTCAACTAAATCTCTCAACTTCGCAGCACACGATATGTGGAAAAAGCCAAAATGTATTTGGGGGAAGGGGCAAAGGCCCAAAACCAGGGACACATTTTAAATATTGCATATATAATCTTAGAATGTTGCTAAAATAAAGTATTTTGTGTTACCATGTGTTTCCTGAAAGTTAGGAAGACTGAACCCTAAAGGGCTATCATTGTTTAATGACTTCACTTCTCACTGATTTGCCAGAAAACCACACATTTTAAGAGGAGTAGACCAAAACTATGAGCCGCATATTCTGTGAAAGCTATGGACTCAACTACCTGAATCACAAGTGGTGGTATGGGTAGAGAATTCAGGCTCTTGTTTGAGCCTGAGTAACAGTAACTACCAGGTATATCTAACTGAGGCATTTTGCACACACACACACACACACACACACACACACACACACACACACACACACACACACGGGAGAAGCATAACTCCTGCAAATAAAACAGCAGAACTCTCCTTACCAGCATGACTCTGGCTCTGGCAGCACCAACAGAACACTGGCAGCATAACTCCTATAACACAGAGCAATAAGAGAGCAAGAACAGCTAGTTTAGTTAGTTTAACTTCAGCATGTGAATCCACATTAGAGTGAAAACTCCACTTCATTAATTTTTCCAGACAGGTCTTGCAGCTGTAAAAGTGGGGGTGGGGGGGGCTCAATGGTTCCAGCACCCATGCACAAAAACCTATAGTAGCAAAACTTATAAACCAAAGTAAAATACAACCTATCAAGACTGAAACATGAAAAAACAACAAAAATAACAGTTTGACCACCCAAGACTAAAACCTAGCTAATACTTTTGGGAAGTGTAGCTAAACTTAAAATGGCCCACTAGGGTTGATAGCCTAGTATCCCTATTGTCCTATGAAATGAAAATGGAATTTAAAAATATGGTAGAAATGAGAGAGAAAGAAATATGGGAAAGTAATAAGAAATATTTAGAGGAATTTGTTTCAGACTGAAGTATTGCACAGGAAGTAGAATCTTACAGAATAAGAACAGGAGGATTGTTGAGCGCAAAAGGTAAAATAAGTGAGTATTTGAATAATATGCATGAGTTTAGAAAGGCTGCTGTTAACCAAGTATTTTTTTTATAAAAACTTCAGAGCGCAAGAGCTTAGGCAACAAAAAATAAAAACAGATGTTGCTATACTTAGGGAGCCTATGACTAGAAAAATAACCAGATACCCTTTAGAAGTATTAGAGATTTTGTACAGATTTTATAAAAATCTATACTGAGCAGAGCAATGCAGAAACCAAGTAAAGATAAAATCAGAAATATTTATGGAAGACTTAAATATGTCAAGCTCAGAGGAAGACCAGGGCCAAGAATTAATAGCTAATATGGGGATGGATCAGATAAAAGTGGTGATGCAGAATCAAGCAACAGGGAAGTATCCAGGAGCTGATGACATACTTGTGGAAGTTCGGACGTTGGGAGGAAAAAAATGATAAAAGATCTGGAAGTTTTACAATTTTTTCTTGAAAAAAAAACTATTTGCATAACCAGATAACTTGTCAAAGACTTGAAAATACAACTAGTGCAAGACAGATATACTGATCACAGCAGAATAGCATCAAACGAAAGTCACAGAGTATAAACATACAGATATAAATTACTTTCACAACAATCACATTAATCATGATTGCATAATACATGATCTGAGTAACGGTTGCCATTTAGCTTCCCCTTTCATAGTGGACTGCATGTTTCGGCTTTGTCTCATCTCTGCCTGTGTATACCACTTGCCTTCACCATGTCCACTAACTCTTTAAGTAGAGTAGCCTAATCCTCTACAGCAGGAGATATTCTTTGTTTCTGCTACGCTGTTACATTTTACCTAGCAATAAAATTATAGTAACAGAAACCCAAACTGTCAATGGAATTTAGACCCTAGTTAATCTTAGCAAAAAATGTTTAGGGCTCAGAGATAGGGGGCTGCCCACAGTCCTGTCTAACATTTTTTGTACATGGGATTTGAACAGAGAAAGGGTAGTGCAATCCAAAAAAAAAAAAAATGCCACTAATCTCTACAGGCCAACATTTCACACTTCCAACACACACATCACAAACCTCTGGGTACTCTCGAGCTAGTGGGTTGGGGGTATAAAAAACTTACACAGACATTGCCACCCAAAAAAATCGATAGGATCTGGAGTTGGTGGCATACCTTGGTGTGAGTTGAAGTGCCATTCATTTCTGACTTATTATAGGGGCCTGAGCATCCACCTCCCAAGCAATCCTAAGCCTTCCGATAAAGTAACATACCCAGTGGCAGCCATCTTGTGCAAATTTCCAATTTTGTCAGTGGGAAAGCCTTGTTTATCCCTATTTGCAAAGACCTATGACAAGAAGGTTAGTACAGATTCAGCAACCTCTCTGCAGTTGGGTTGGTGCTTGGGAGCTGGCATAATGGTTAAAGTGTTTACCTGACAGACACAAGCCACGGGGTTTAATCTCACCTTGGGGAAATTGGCTAGGCTTAAAATGGGCTTCAAGAGCAGCTAGCTAGTATGAATCTATGATTAAGCATAATCTGCAGTTGAGCCTTTAGTCAGTTACATAACAGCTTTGCAAAGGCTGCAGCTGTTTAGAAATGTTTTAAAAGGAGAGACAGTAGCAGCATCTTGGGAGAAGCAGTGATGACTATACTATCCAAAAAGGGCAAAGACCCTTTAAGCCCAACTTCATATAGACAAATTTCAGATGTGAATCATGATTATAAAGTTTTTATGTCTATCTCAACTAAGAGAATGGCTATGATGCGTTCAAATCCGACAGATATGGATCAATGTTTTTTTTTTTTTTTTTTTTTGTGGATGGTAGGCAAGCATCAGACAACTCTAAAACAGCAATGATGATCCAGAGGGAAGCAGAATGCAAGAAGACCTCATTATTGTTGGTGGGTATTGTTGCAGGGAAGGCATTCAATAGAGTTAGCTGGGATGTGCACGCAGGGCAATGGCAGTATTTGCTTTTCTGATAAAATATTGCGGTTAATTAGGAAGATGTATGAAAGGTCAGAAGCAAAAATCAAGGTGGGGAAAGTTCTTCTCTGACAAGCTGTGTATGGACAGAGGAACCAGACAGCGATGTTCCCTTTCCCCTTTGTTATTTGCTTTATACTTAGTGCCAATGGCAAAGAAAATAAGGGGCTCATAAATTCAAGGGTATAAATGGTATGGTACTTGATGAAAAATTAGCTTTACTTGCAGATAGTATTACCTTGTACCCTGTAAATCCAGAAAAGGATGTTTCACTGCTGTGGAACACTTTGAAACAGTTTCATTTTTTTCAATATACAAAATATATTAAGATAAATAAAGGCTATTTTGTTAAACCATGATCCCACACATGGACTGGTTCAGTTGTTTGTGTTAAAAAGGATTCTATTATGGAGTTAAGTATAGATGGAAAGAAGCTAAACAAAAGATAAGAGAAAAATTGAGAAACGGGAGGTTCTTGACAACGGATATGGATAGTGAGGTGCAAACAGTGAAACTGTTTACAATCATTTTAATATTATACAAGTCAAGCACATTTTTATCATCCAAAAGAAAAGCGGTTTACCATAATTTATAAAGAACTGAAGGCGTTTATTTGGGTGGGAAAGAGGGCAAGAGGTACAAGGGGGAAGTTTTTTCTCCTCATAGAACAAGGTGGTTAGGCTAATCAGATTAGAAAGGATACTTTACAGTTACACAGTTAAGGCTCATATACATAACACAAACAGAAGACTAAAAAATCAAAGTAAAAAAGTGAGGATGAAATGGGGGAAGAGTAGAATTCTGAATCCAAGCCCTTAAGGAGAACAATAACTATGCAGAATATTACATTTACAAAGCAGTAGAAAGTATTCTGAGAACTAAGCCAACACAGGAATGGACAAATATTTTATTAATAGGGATGACTGCATGCAGGAGTACTGAAAATAGGCAACATAAAAATGGAAATTATTGGAGAAAATTGGCAAAGGAATGAAAGTGGTGGGAGCAAATAATTAGGGAGGATACAGTCATACAGTAGGATAAGGACACAGAAGTTTGGACTGTAAATTGGCAACTGCCTTCCCTACAATAAATACATTAAATAAAATGCATCATTACAAGGTACTAAAGTACAAAAATGACTAGTAAACTGATGAAATATTTCTCACTGCAATCTTGCTGCATAACATAACCTTTTATAATACAAATTTTGGTAAAGTTATTACGTACATTGCTTTTGTAATGCTGAAAGTTACCACTACTACAGCTGTTCAGTAGATTGTGCTATGAGATTTAACTATTCACTCTATGCACAATACGCTGCTGGATAAAACTCTGAGAGACTTTGAACTTTTATTGTTCACTGTGTCTGGTATGAATTTAGAACTACAAGTAATAAACCAGTTCTGTAGTTTGTAGCTTTAGCACCTGATACAGTTATGCATTTCCTTTACACATTACGGCGTGAGATCAAGGGCACTACAGATACTGCTTTACCACTGGCAAATGTGCTGGAAGCCTTTGTTTGTGTGCAGACACATTGCTATATTTTCTGGTTTTGGCTGGGGAGATTGAAATCATTCTACTGATTGCTCGCAGTCTATAAAAATCTGAAGTCTTGAAAGTGTCTGGCTTCTGTGAATGCACTCCATCAACATTTCTTTTATTCTGTGCAATACTACTTATTTATTTCAGTTTGATGACCGGGGAAATCCACTGGACCAAGAAGAGTCCGTTTTCAGTGGAGGCCCAGGGAGAAAAGCTCCAAAAACACATTAGAGACATACATATTTGTAGCATAAACATTATCAGGCACAGAAATACAGCATAATACATACAAACATAGGACAGTGTAAATTCAGCATACTAAAACACAAGGCAGTAGTACATAATTGTTAGGCTGAGCATCCAGTATGCAACAGCATAATAGATGATTTTTTTTTGTATGCACAGAAATTTGTTTTATTTTGATATATGAAAATCTAACTAGGCCATCCAAGGTGCAGTAAGAGAATTGTCCAGGGGTATCTTGGTGGAAATAGTAAGGAATAATAAGTGTTGCATAGCATGGAAAAAGAGAATGCAAGTGGAAAGAGAGAGTACAGAGGGGGGGTTAAGTTGCAGCATAACATGGGCATTCCTATTTGGAAGACAGATGGGACAACAAGAGAGATTTGAAGTTGTTATGGTTAGAAATATTGTGAAGGGGGGAGGGGAGTTCCAATGTTTAGCTATGGAGCAGGATAGTAGCAGTTGGCCAGGAGGATGTGAGGGTTTGTAGATTTGTAGGAGATTTTGGTTTTCAGATCCAAGTGGGTGGTTAAGGCCATATTGAGAGAGGGGCAGTTTGAAGATAAGCTTGTGGGCAGTGTTGAGCTGGAGGAATTTCAGGTAGTTGGGAAGTTCGAGCAATTGCAGGATATGGAGGGAGTGGCAACGGTGGGTTGAGTTTTTTGAATTGGTTGTGAATTTGCAAATTTTGTGTTAACAGGACTCGAGTTTGGATTGTAGGTCATGCTGGAGATTGGAAAACATAGGAGCGCCATACATAAGACAGGGCAGAAGGTACGAGGAGGCTAGGATTTCTCTGGTGGAGGGGCTGAGGTAGCGGTTGTGTCTGTATAGGAATCCTAGTTTTTGGTGTTTTTTCTGATGGTGGAATGGAATGGTGACACAGTGCAGTTTGGTATTGGGTACAATTTCGAAGGGGATGTTATTCTGGCTGAGCATGGAGAATGAGGTTTTGTTGATAGTGGAGTGTCTAGTGGGAGTAAAGATCATCAGTTTAGTTTTATTAGCGTTTAGGGCCAAGTGATTGCTTTGCATCCAGGTTTCTGTTTTAGAGAAGGCTGAATGGCTTTTTAATAGAAGTTCAGAGGAGAAGTAAGCTGAACAGATGATTGTAGAGTCATCTGCGTACTGGATAAGTGAGGATTTCAGGGATGGTGTGGTGGAAGTTGTTGATAAATATGTTGAAGAGAAGAGGACCTAGAACAGAACCTTGGGGAACCCCGGTGGGGGAAGGTAGGAAAGGAGAGGTTGATTTCCATTGCACAGCTTGTTGGTAATCAGAGAGGTAGCTAGAGAACCAGGCTATGATGGAGAAAGGAGAGTTGAGATAGGAGTGAGGGGTGGGAGATGGTGTCAAAAGCCTTTGAAAGATCTAGAAACAGGGTAGATACGAGTCTGCCAGAGTTGCATGCTTGGTTAATGGTTTCAAGAAAGGAAAGGAAGGCAGTCATGGTACTGTGGCCGGGGCGGAAGCCATGTTGAATGGGGGTGAGGAGATTGCTATGGGTTAGGTATGGCATCAGTTGTAAATGGATAGCTTTTTCTAGTATTTTAGAAAGTGGGGTAAGGAAGGCAATAGGTCTGATATTGGTGGTGTCTGTGTTTTTGCCTCCCTTATGGAGTGGGATGATGTAAGCGTGGCACCAGATAGATGGGACGTAGGATTCTTGTATGGATCTATTTATAAGAACAGAAATGGGAAAGGCTATGCTGTCTGCAGATATTTTGAGAAAGGTTGATGGTAGATTATCAGGTGTGTTACGGCAAGGTTTGAGTTGGAGTAGACGTCTTTTTGTTGTGATTGTGGGGATGGGTTTTAGGCTGAAAGGGGAGGAATGATGTAAGTGATCAGGGGGATGGTGATGTTGGGATTGGAGGGGGTGGGGGAAAGAGGAGTATAGTTTTGAAATACATTCCACAACAAATGAGTTGAATTGGGTGGCTATTTCAAGGTTGGGGTTTGGACAGGGGTTATCTTTATTACCAGGGTGGAGGATGGAGAAGATGGAGTTCCAAATTTTTTTAGGATTAGATGAGTGCTAGGATTGAAGTTTGGAATAATATGCTTTGCGGACTTTTGTTATTAGTTTTTTATGGAGTTTCAGAGTTGCTTAAATTCTAGAAGGGAGTTAGGTTTTTTTGTTTCTCTGGCATTGCTTCCATTTTTTTGTCTCTTTGTTGCATTGTTAGTTTAGTTCTTTTGAGAGTCAGGGGCGGGAATTGGTTTTGACACATTTGGTCCTGGGGTGGGGGAGGCTTGCTGGTTTAGTAGGTTTAGGAATGACTGGTTGAAATAGGCTATGGATTGTCGAGTGGTAGGGATTTTAGAGGGGTTCAGTCAGTATGCTTTAGACATTCTGAGAATGTTTGAAGGTTGAAAAAGGAGAGGTTGCAGGTTTGAATGAAGTGGTGTTGCTTTTGTACAGGAGAGGGGAGACTGACAGGTGGTCACTGAGAGGGTCTGGAAGGATTCCAGCATTTCAGATAAGATTGGGATGGGATGTTAAGAGCCAATCAATGATGGTGCCAGATGTACCATCTCTATTTGTCCTGGTTGGACAGTTTATTAGCTGGGAGAAATTGAACATACTGATTGTGTGGGAAGGGGCTTGAGAGTTAATAAAGGCCCAGTTAATGTTCATATCACCTAGGATATAGGTTTTGCTTTTGATGGCAGAAGAAAACCAGGAGAGGATATATTCAAGTGTTTGGATATTATTGCCTGGGAGAATATAGAGGGCAGCTATGCATATGGACTTGTGGTAACTGATTTTTTAGTAGACCTATTGTAATTTCAGGATTGGCAAAATTTTGGATATGATTGGTGTAAGGAGTAATGGTATGGGAGGAGTAGTCAATAGCTACACCATCACCTTTTTTGTGTAGTCTGTCACTGCGAATAATTTGGTAGCCTGGTGGAAGAATTTTGTCTTTTATAAAGGGTTTAAGCCAGGTCTCTGAGATGGCTGCTATGACAGGGTGGTTGTTGGAACGTCAGGTATGGAGGTTAGGAATTTTCTTTCGAAAGCTTTGGGCGTTAAATGTAATGAGGCAAATGGATTTGAATGCTTGGAGATGAGTCGGAGGGGAGTTGGTGGGTTGAGTGATGGTAATAGGTCCGGGGTTGGGGTGTATGCCACCGGAGAGTAAGGGAGAGATATGGTGGATAAGTGAGGTAGCTTAGTGTGGACAGAGAGTTTGGGTTATGAAACAGGAAGGCTTTTGTGGCATGAGGTTTGAGGCCTGTGCACTGAGAAGGTGTGGTAGGTGGTATTTTGGATATGAATAGTAGGGCTGTGTTAGAAGAGAAGAGTTTGTGAGTAATGGAAGTGAAGGGTGGTGTGGAAGTAAGCTGGTAAGTGACAGTGGAAGGTGAGATATGGTAGGGGTTAGGGAGTTGTATAAGATAAGTAAAACAAGTGAGAGAGATTAGTAGGGCTGTTGGGATTATAGGGAGTGATGAGATGGGACATTGTTTTGGAGTGGGTGGGGTATATTTAAGGATGGAATTGGGGATGGAGAGTTTAAGTGCAGTGTTGATTGGATGGGAAGAGAGGGTGGGAGGGGTAGGGGATGAATTAATGTACAGATAGTGGGGGCGTGTGGGAAATGGGGGCAGGGTAGGGGAGCAGAGTGAGCCCACAGAGTGAATGGAGCGGGTTGAGCCCCAGAGAGGTGAGTGAGAAACTATCAGTGAGTATCTTGTAACAACTAAGGTAGCAGTCTTAACAGATGCTTGAGAGAGGGATTACTGTTGGCAGGAATGTACAGTCTGAAGTCAGTTCAAGTCTTTCAGCAGCGGTTTAAAAGTAACTGCTTAATGGCTCCAACTTAGGACTGTTAGTATAGGGAGAGGCACAGTCTGATCCCTTTGGTTTGGACAGAAGTTGTGGAGAAGAAGGATTTTGTAGTGGTTGGGATGGTTGGTTATTAGGAGGGGAGATTATAGTCTTCTGCAGCCACCTACTGGTGGAAACAGGTAGTATAGGCAGAATAGCAAAGGGGAAAGAGGGTGTGTCCCTGCAAGTGTGCACGCTAAACGGGGCACGCTAGAGCAGAGGTGATCTAAGCTGTAGGCTGTAAATGTACAAAGACCACTGGAGCTTATATGCAATTGTGCTATGAACTGTAAAAAGAAGTTATGTACTCACCATGACGTTCCATGTTTGTTGTCCATGATCTTGCCTTCATTCTTGCTGGTTAGTTTCGGAACCGAGCATCTGTTCCGACTCGGCCACATACTAAAGCTTGGGAGCTCTCACTGGCTCGAGGCTACACTATATCCCATGATGCCTAGCGACTGTTCCCCAGATCTTGTTTGAGAACTAACACTAGACTATATCAACTCATCCTATAAAAACAAAATGGAATAGATGCGCTGCCTCTACTCTGAAAACAGGTATGAAGAGAGTCAGGCACCTATAGCCAGTTTATAGTTCTTCTCGGAAGGGGGAAGAGGGTGAGTCGTAAGAATGAAGGCAAGACCATGGACAACAAACATGGAATGTTATGGTGAGTACATAACTTTTTTATGTTATGTTGTCCTATCTCACCTTCATTCTTATTGGTTGGGACAGCATCCCCAACACCTTCATCTTGGGTGGCTCAAGGGAATAGACTCTTCAGAACTGTGGATCCAAAGGAAGCCCTGTTCCTGGAGGCCACATCTACTTTGTAAAGAGTAATAAAGGTATGAGGGTTGACCCATGTGGCAGCTGCACAAATTGAGTCCAAAGGAAGTTTGGCTTAGAAGGCAGTAGAAGTAGCCGTGGCTCTAGTTGAATGCCCTGTAATTTTGGCAGCTGTTTGTTATGCAGGTTATAGACATACGTGATGGTATCTGTGAGCCATTTTGATAAGGTGACCTTTGAAACTAACACCTTTCCTATTGTCTGAAAAAGACACAAAGAGTTGGTCGGACTTTCAAAAATCTTTGGTCATATGTATGTAAAAACGTAGTTGTCTATGCACGTCCAATTGATGAAGCTTATATTCTGCCTTGTTGCCATAATTAGGGAAAAATACAGGCAACTCAACAGACTGCTTCAAACTGGCCTTGGAACAAACTTTTGGTAGAAAGGAAGGATTCATTCTGAGGGATACTCTGTCTTTATGAAAGATTAAATAGGGAGGACGAATAGACAGAGCTTGCAATTCTGATACTCTTCTAGTGGAGGTAATTGCTGTTAAAAAGACTGTCTTCCAAGATAAGTACTTTAGTGAGCACGAGGAGGCTGGTTCAAAGGGGGTGAGGTCAAAGACAATAATACCAAATTGAGGTCCCACAGAGGAGGAGGTTCTCTTAAGGGAGGCCTTAGAAGAAAAGTACCCCTGAGAAAAGCTTTGCATAATCTATGGGACATGATGTTTGACCCCATGTCTCTGACATGGTAATTTGAAATAGCAGCTAGTTGCACTCTTACCACGGCTGCTGCTGCACCTTGATCAAAAATTTCTGTTAAGAATTCAAAAATTGCAGATACAGGAGCTGTAAAGGGATCTATGTTGTTTTTGTCTGCCCAATAACAGAACTTCTTCCCATTTATTTGCATAAAGTTTCCTAGTTGTATTCTTGTGTGATGAAACTAGAATGTGCTTTACTGCCAGGGATAAATCTGGAAGCCTGGCTATGACTGGAAGTTGAGTAACCAAGTGGTCAGCTTGAGATTTTGAAGGGAGGGGGTGCAGCGTTACTGACTGATGAGTCAGGAGGTCTGGCACTGGGTCCAGAATCCAGGGCTCCTCCAGAAGATGGGGCCATAGGAAGGGAAACCAAATTTGTTGAGGCCAGTAAGGAGCAATGAAAATTAGCTTGCGACTCAAAGACTTGGCTTTCTGGAGTACCTTGGGCATTATTTGAAATGCTGGAAAGGCATACAGAAGTCACGGGGGCCAATCGTACACAACTGCATCCCTTGATAACTCCCCCGGAGGGGGGGACTAGGGGAAAGTAGCTGCTGCATTTGGTGTTGATGGATGTGGCAAATAGATCACAGCAGGGCTGGCCCACTTGCAAAAAATTCTGTTAGCAATCTTTTGATTTAGAGACCACTCATGAGGCATAATTATCGCTCCGCTTAGCATGTCTGCTATTACGCTGGATTTCCCCGGGATATGTGTTGCAGTCAGAAAATGTTGAGAAGAAAATTGGCCATTTGCCATACTCTTTGAGCCTCCCTACAAAGGCTGTAGGATTTGGTTCTCCCTTTCTTGTTGTTGTACCATACCACTGACATATTGTCTTTTTGAAATGCAATAGTACCTGTTGGTAGAGAGCTGTGGAATTCTTGCAACACCAGAAGCACCATCTTCATCTCTAGGACATTTATGTGCAAGTGGTACTCATGTTGCTGCCAAGTCCCTTGGACCCTCTGTCCCAGAT
Source organism: Protopterus annectens (assembly GCF_019279795.1). NCBI lineage: Eukaryota > Metazoa > Chordata > Ceratodontiformes > Protopteridae > Protopterus > Protopterus annectens. The sequence continues at coordinate 1,594,319,137 of NC_056743.1, forward strand.
AATGCCTCCCCACCCTATCTGGGAAGCGTCCGTGGTCACTGTGACTACAGGATGGGGAAGTACAAATGCTCTGCCTATAGTTACCTGGTCGGAGTGAAGCCACCATTGTAGGTACTTCCTGCAGGTGTTCGTGAATTTTGTGGGATATAGGCAACTCCTGCATAGACCACTGGGCAAAAAGAAGCCACTGTAATATTCTCATGTGTAGACATGTCAATAGAACTAATGTGATTGTCGCTGACATTGAACCTAGGACTTTGAGGACAAATTTGGCTTGTACTTTTTTCTTCTTGATTGGTATGGAGACTTGGTGGCATAGTGTCTGTACTCTTTCATGAGGCAGTTTTGCCACCATATTTCTGGTGTCTAAGTCTGCTCCTATAAAGGTAATATGCTGAGATGGCAACAAGGCAGATTTTTCTAAGTTTACCGTAATTCCCAGCTGACAACAGAGATGAATGGTGGGGTCTCCTGTTCTGGTTAGTAGATGCTCGGTGGTGGAGGTCAGGAGGCAGTCATCTAAGTATGGAAACACCCAGAATCTTTGACGCCTCAGGTGAGCCATAACTGCTGCCATGCACTTGGTAAACATTCTATGGGCTGCAGTGAGACCAAAAGGCAGAGCTTTAAATTGGCAATGACTGGCTCCCAGCCGGAAGTGCAGATACCTTCTGGATCGCCTGTCCATCTTTATATGGTAGTACGCATCCTGAAGATCTATCGAGCACATCCAATTGTCTTGTCCCAAAAAATGGAGTCTAGACTGCAGTGTTACCATACAGAACTTCGTCTTTTTGACCGACTGGTTTAGTCTGCTGAGATCTAGAATTGGTCTACAGTCCCCTGTCTTTTCGGAACTAAAAAGAACCTTGAGTAAATTCTGGATCCAACTTGGTCTGCAGGTTCTTGTTGGATGGCTCTTTTTTCTAGCAACCTTTGGATCTCTATGGCTGCTTGATCCCTATGACTGGGTGGAATGTTTGGGGTGGACTTTGTTGGGAGAGGTGAATGGCAGAAGGGAATTTTGTATCCTCTGGATATGATGGACTGTACCCATTGGTCTTGAGTTAAGTCTAGCTAGGTTTTCAGGTACAATGATAATCTCCACTCGACTGCCTCCAGAGGTGGGCAGGTGGGCCACCTTTCAGGAGCGCTGGAAGAGTCGACCCAAAAATTTACCTCTGTCACCCTGGTTCTGCGGACCCCCTCTGCCGCATGGGCGGCATCTTCCATTATTTCCCCCTCTGCACCTGGGGGAAAAAATCACCACAAGTGTCTGACAAGGCTCCCTTGGATTTCCAGAACCACATCTTTCCGCTCTTCTGGCCTTTGGGATAGGGCCTTGTTGGGGTGGAAAAACATACTCCCACAGCAGAAAGAGTCTTGCCATCCTGCTCACTCCTGGTTAGGGTCTCTCTCACTTTTGTCCCGAACAGGGACGAGCCATCAAATGGGGCATCAATAAAGGAAGACTTGAAGGGTTCAGCAAGATCACAGAGACGCATCCAGGAATGTCTCCTCAGAGCTATTCCTGTACCTGCTGCCCTACTCGCTCCATCAGCTGCAAAGGAAATGAGGCTCATGGATGAGTTAGTAATAGAGGTTAAGGTCGCAAGCTGAGAGTTAATTTTGTCAGACAACCCCTGAGCTGTAGCACCTTGTTGGGTATCTCCTAACTTTTTAAGGAGATCCCTCAGCAAGCGAGTAAAATGAGATAGGTAGTTCAGTGACCTAAGGGTAAAGGTTGCTGAAGAAAACATACACTTCTCGTATCTGTCCATTGTACGAGATTCCTTATTCGGCAGGTGAACAGATGCAGAAGTTTCAGTGAGCTCCTTCTTAGTGGCCATTGCCACCACCATAGCACCTACCGAGACTCCTTTTGTTAGAAACTGTTTGTCCTATGGGGCTGTGATAAATTTGTTTGGCCTACTCGGAACTGGCTCCACAGACTCCAAAGAGCCCCATGCCTTCCAACTGATCAACACCCAGCAGCTGGTCAAAAGGCAGAGAAACCCAAGAGGTGTAGGGTCGAGAACCAAATGCCTCCAGGTATAGAGACTCATCCTCAGAAGGGGAAAGGGCTTTCCAGCCACCTCTCTGTTTCAGGATCTCTAAGATGTCTGAGAATGACACATCCTCAGAGGGTGACCATGGGGACCCTTCTGATTCCTCTAAGTCGGTATTAGACATGGCAGACTTGGGGGAGTCTATGCATTTCCTCTTACATGTTCTCTTCTGAGGGACCTCTACGGAGGGATGTTCCGGAGAGGTCTCAGAATAGAGGGCTTCATCCACTGGGGCATCCTGAGGCATTGGTTCTCTATGAATGGGTTGGAGGAGTGATGTAGAAGTTGACACCGGACCCTTGGGGGAAGAGTAGCTCTAGCCGAGGGTAGAGCAGTCTCAGAGGAAAGCACACTCATCACCTCGTAGGCACCCCGAGCCGGGGCCGAGAGAGACTCCTGGTCCGAGGAGCCAGGAGATCCAAAGACAAGGGCTCCGAGGCAGATGTGGGCACCAAACTGACCTGAACCGAAGCTCCAAGTGGAAGAGTCAGATCCGACAAGGGTCTGGTCCTACTCTCCCCCCCTGGAAATGACGAGGGAGTTTCGGCCCCCAGACCCTTTGACAGAAGAGGGTATCGAAGTGGTCGGAGCTGACATCAACAGCAAAACGTCCGGAGCAGAATTCAGAACCGAAGGTTCCACTGCAAGGACTTCCAGGCACTTTGGCTCTGAACTCAACTGCGTCGGAGGAGGAACCGAGTGTAAAGACACTATTGGAGTCAGCTCTATGACCTTCTGGGCTGGGCTGGAAAGAATTTTTGCCAAGGGTGGTGTATGAAGCATCTTTCTCACCACTCAGTCCACATCATCATCCAAAAGGCTCCGAGAGGAACTGGAGGACTTATGGCTACCAGCCACAGATTGATGTAAGGGAGACTGTGGCACAGACCGAATCGGTTCCAATAACAGTGACCTGCTCCTCTTTTTACTACTTGACGGCTCTGAAGACACAGGTGGAGCCGAATTAGATATTTGCCTGTCGGAACCACTAGGTATCGGTTCTGAAGAAATAGGCTGATCGTGTCTCTTCGACGACTCCGAGCCTGGAGCCAAAGAAGTTTCTGGAGTTTTGTCTATGGTTTTTGATGCCTGACTGCCTTCAACTGTATCGAAGGGTCCATTCAATCAACCCCTGTGAATAAGTTTGTTTTTCCTTTCCTACAGGACCCTGGAACTGAACCCATGACAGATCGAACAGGAATCCTGCAGGTGGATGGCATCGAGACTGTACACACACAGCTGGTGTGACCGTCAGTAAGAGACATTTTCTGTGTGCACGAGTCACATTTTTTAAATCCTGACTGCTTAACTTCTTTAGACATCCTGACTAACAAAAGGTACTATTTTTGGTAACAAACGCCACTTCACAATAAGCAATGATAGTAAAGGCCCATATATATATATATATATATATATATATATATATATATATTTATTTATTTATTTTTTAAGAAAGACAGGTGTAGTGAAGAAGAAAAAGTTAGAAAGAAGTTACAGGAGGGTCTGTAACTTAAAAGACGCACTCCTCTAACTGAGGAGACTCCTCTAACTTAAATGGCGGAACTGGAAGAGGAAAAGGGGAGAAAAAATCCGCTAACTAAAACGGATTCCTCTGGGCAATGCCAAGTAGGCCTTAAGAAGGAAGAAGGAGTTCAAGTTAAGTCAATAAACAGGGATAGAAAGACGACTTGATGAAAAAAGGAGAATTACGTCGTGTAAAGGGAATAAGCAGTAAGAAAGTTTATTATAACCACAATAAAATACCAAAAAAAAGTCACTTAGCCTGAGCCAGCAAAGAGCAATCCTGAAGCTGCAAGCAGCAAATGAGATCTGGGGAACAGCCGCTGGGGATCATGGGATAAAATGTAGCCTCAAGCCACTGAGAGCTCTCGAGCTTTAGTATGCGGCCGAGTTGGAACTGAACATTCGAACACAACCAACAAGAATAAAGACGAGACAGGACAACATAACATCAGTAATTTTTTTCTGTGACAATAAATTGATTCCTCAGTCAGGGGAGCAGATGGTAGTACTGCAGATCAGTTTAGAAGACTTCCTGAGAGTGAGGGGCTTGTAGTTGGACCGTAAGAGCTGGAATGGATACAGAAAAAAAAAAGGTCTGTGATTAACAAACTTTGGGGTAAGGTTCAGTAAATTATGAGTTGAGAGCAGTAAGAGGTGAGCAGAGGGAATGGGAGAGAGGTGTGTGTGTGAGGAGAGTGTGGTGAGAGAGGTATGTCGAGGTAGGGGGGGGAATAGAGGTGGTGGAGGATGAGAGGGAGTGTGGGAGTGTGGAATGCAAGGCAGCCTTTTAAGAATGTATTAGCAGCAATCCGAGTATGTAGTGAGATTACAGTGGTGTAAGCTAGGACAATACACTCTGCATGAAGAAAACCTTTAAAGAGCTATGTATTTGGTAGCAGTAGGTACAAAGGTATCCACAGTTTAAAATGTTAAAAAAAACAAAGACAACTTAAAAGTTAACACACTTGTAACCTAATAATATTGCAAAAGGCACAGTACAACGTAGCATAGAATAGCAAACCAGACTATGAGGAAAACAAAACTAAGAACAAAGCAACATCTAGTACTAAACACAAAGTTGTAACACTGTACGAGCTATTCTGTCTGGAGAGTGCAGGTAATACACACTTTAGCAGAGTTTGTCACATACTCTTTTTGTTTCTGTACACAGTAAAGAATCAGCCAGGGATTCATTAAGCTCTGCCCAGCGAACTGCTATTCAGTGTGAGTTATCTGCGTCTAGGTCGATACTAGAGTGGAGCTGAATAGGGCACTTAAAGGCTTAGAGTGGTGCGTCTGTATACCACTGGTGGGACAGAATTGAAGCTGAAATAGGTATATCAGAATTTATGATGTGCTGATAGTAGATCATCTTTGTAACTGCAACACTTATTGGCGTGTGTGCATTTGGGGCCAAACCGTCAAGTTATGGTCAGCAGCATTACTACTGCTTTCATGTTACACAATTGTGTCTACTACTGCAAGATTACACTTAAAAGTGTTTTGGGAGTATGGGTTTTATGAAATCACCTTTGGAGTGAGTCACGAGATCTGGTAACCTATCTTCATTGAACCCTTTACATCTAAGAAATTTCTCTGTAGATTTAATTGGGCCATCAGGCTCACAAACGATTAATAGGCTAATGACTGTGGCAGCCTGTTAAAGCTAGTCATGCTTCCCAAATGTAAAAGGTATCTGCCAAGTTTTGATAATTTTGGGTTATTTTAAGAGGTACATGCAGCCCTGGGCGTGGGTAGTCAAGCTTTTTGAAGCTATCTGTGTTGACTAGAGACATAGATGCCAAACCAGGGGTAAATTTCCAATTCACCATCCAGTAATCTAAGTTACACTTGAATTTAATTATGGAAGAACTTTGCTTCACATGGATGGGAAGCTTTTTACAGAGAAGGGTTAGCCTCTAAGAAACATAGCTGTCCCTGTAACATGCCTTATTCATGTTGCAAATGAGATTTAGGATAGGGTAGTTCTGATGCCATTTGTTTGCATATGTGCAACAGGGTCCATCAGAGCGGGATCAGAGAATGCATTGTAGGCCAGGCAAAGACTGCCTCTCAGCAGTATACAGGACACAGACAGTAGAGCCGGGGCCTCGCGATCCTTCTGGCTTTTTGAGTTTTAAGAAGGAGGTGTTAGAAAAGTTACCACATGGATAACTGGCTTGTGATGGCCATGTGTTCATAGCGATGTCTCTTTTTGATACATCCATGTTGGCTCTTCCTATCATTGTGAAGCAGAATTCACCAGGCATAGACCATTGTGAGACAGGTTAGTTTTATCCTGGTGATGATGTGTTGTTACGATAGTAACCCTGCTCAGTACAAGACGAATTGCAGGTTCAGACACTTGATGTATGTACTTGGCTGAGTAGCCAATGGTGCGAAGCTACCACTTGTGGGATTATGAGTGAATCTCGCAAGTCAGAATCCCAAATAAATGCAATGATACCACACTGCAGCAGATCTCCAGTTGGCCAGGGATAGCTGATGTCAAGGTCAGCGAGAAGCGCCACTCATCACTGGACCAGACCATGGATGGAAGGGGGCTGCCTCTGTCCAGCAGTGCACAGCACATTTGTGGGGAACTGGGTGCTAAATCACTAGTGGACCTGATTCTCAAATGATAGGGCTTTGAGGCAGTCTGCATAGGACATGTTATTTATGCCTAGTATTCTTTTTGCAAGGAAACTGGATGCTGCTGTTGTTGTATATGCCTGGTCAGGTACGCAGTGAAGAGGGCACTGTACTCAATGAGTGGACTGCTGAGGACTGAGTAAAGCAAAATATCATCATCCTTGGACCTAGATGCAAAACTCTTGCTTATAAATTGCGCAATAGAGTGAGTTCCTTACTAATGTAGGCATATGTCCAGGTTACTGTCTACATGTGTTCCCAATAACCTGACCAGAGGGTCTACTCTTAGGGGTGTATTATCAATGTGGTAGTTTACAGGCATATCCATCTTCCCAAAGATACTACTGTGTATTCCTTGGTAATGAGTTTTAGGCAGTGGCGCTGGTACCAGTTATTAGTCTTTGCCAGGCCTTCATAGATGGTATTTATGCCTTTGGGGAATTCTATGATTAAGCCTAGTTTGCATTTGTCTGAAAAACTGGTGAGCCACAGGCCCATTATGTTGGGCCTTTACTTCAGAGAAATAGATGCCAAAAAGGAGCAACCCCAGCACCAAGACTTCAGGATCTCTGTGGAGGTAGACTCCCCTATCCTAACTTCTTAGGTCCAATATGCAAGCTAGCTGGCTATCCAGTGGGTGACATAGGGGTTTATACCTAATTTTGTGAGTTTGTCTACAATGCCCAAGTGAGATACTGTGTTGAATGCTTTGAACAGGTCTTGGTAAGCAGCATGCACCATTTGCCCTCATCCATTGCTCTGGCGACCTTGAAGAAGTCTACCAGGTTAAATAGGCATGACTTGCCCTTGAGAAAATCAGACTAGGTTGTATCCACTGTCTGGAGGTTTCCTTTGTTATTGTTTATCATTCCCATGATAATTCTTTCCATGACTTTGCACACCAGACTAGTCAGGTGTATAGATTTATAATTATCTGAGTCTGCAACATGGCCTGCTGTTCTGCAGATGGGAAAGATGGCTGTAGTTCTCCATTCACTTAGCATGAATACGAATATAGTGGTCATATTTCATGCTATTAAGGAGGCATCCTGGGATAAGATTGGGGCCATCAGTACAGTGTTCCGAGAGTGCACTGAAGACCTGTTCCCTAGTGATATTTTGGGGAGTTATGGTTGAAGGTATTTCCTGCCAGGTGTCTCTTGGGAGGGGGTGTAAAACTGAAGCTAAATTTGTCCGCCAGGATGACTCTGACTATCTTTAGAGCTTCTGGTGAATTTTGGTTATTTTACTGCTGAAATCTATTTAAAGCACCATATTAGAAATAGGGGCAGGGTCAAATTAACATTAGCACATTCTGATAACTATTATAGTATTAATTACTGTTGTGTATCCTTATTATGTGCTTCTCTGTGTGTAGTATTTGTTCTGTACTGGCAGTCTGCATTAACAATACTTCATAATTTCAAGTACTTTATTATCTATATACTGCATGCACTCCAGGGTTAGTTCAAAGTTTCACAAAGTGATCAGGAAATAAGCATTGAAATAGAATAAAGCTTGCATTAGAAACATAATTAATACAAAAATATGAACTAAAAGGAAAATGACAATTTTGGGCAAGGAACTGCACTGAAAAAAAATGAATGAATGCAAAAAACTGGAAAAGTATTAAAAATTACTTAATGCCCTGGAACTGAAGGCCAAAAGCAGTGTCATATCAATCAATCAACAACAGTTTTGCTGTTGACTGCAACAATGAAAAACAAAAAGTGTGTCATGTTAATTATGAGACACTGCTAGAAACAATGTGCTATGTGCTGCAGAGCAGTCCATGCTGTACATTTCCAAGTGTCTTCTACTGATTTGTCTGTTGCCACATCATACAGATGATCCACACATTTGCCCAAACGTCTACTGAACCAATACATTGCATCTGCACATGCATGCCAAATAAAAACACAATGAAGCTGGCTTGATCAACAAATTAGAACTGGTGTCTGTGGGAAAAAAAATTAGAATCATTTATAGGCTAAGTATGCACTCATACAAGGAATTTTACTCAGGTTTCATTGACTCTCCAAGTATGAATTACATAAATGACATACATGCAACTATTAAGAACAAGACAAAAAAGTAAATATACATATACGTAGAAGGTACAAAGTACAACTCAGTGCAAGAAATACTGAAATAAACTCTGAAAGAGACTAGTATTAATATGTAAAGAATACTGCAGAGTTCTCAGAGGCTTGGGAAAAAGAATACCCCAGCCTAATAAACTGAGTAAGCCATTTATGAACCTGATGGCCTGTGGGGAAAACAAATGGTTCTTATATCTGCTTGTTTTGGTGCGTATTAATCTATAATGCCTGGCTGATGGTAATAGTTCAAAAAGATGGTTTCAAAAAAAGGTTTTTATGGAAAAATATTATTTCATTTATATTATTTTTTATGGAAAAATGACTGTGTACTTCGAAATACATTCAAGGGCCAATGCAAGTAAAAAAAATAAAAAAATGTTCTGACATTTACTCATAACAGAATATCACAAGATATGTGAAATACTATAATTATATGGATATATGGGCATAAAAACAGATGCGCACACACACACACACACACACACACACACACACACACCTATAGATGAAAGGGTCCATTTGAGACAAAACTGCAGTGAAAAAATGAAAAAGTTGGGGCACTTATTATCTGCATGTTTGGAGGTATTTGAATGAAGAATGGAATTTACTTCCTTTAAAATATAGTTACAGCTGTATTATATCTTCTTCTTTCCGCTGCTCCTGTTAGGGGTTGCTACAGCAGAACACAGATCTGCAGAACAAGTGGCAGTAAAGTTTTACGGTGTCAAGTTGCCAGACCCGCGCCCAACCTTCCCCAAAAGGCACACACACACCTAGGGCCAACACAGAATGTCCAACCCACTTGCAGCATATCTTGGGAATGTGGGAGGAAACCAGAGCACCCAAAGTAAACCCAGGTGAACACAGGGCGGATAAGCAGACTCCACACAGAAGGCAACCCAGCTGAGAATCAAACCAGAGAGCATCTTGCTGTGAGGTAACAACGCTAACTGCTGCACCACTGCGCCATCCATAGCTGTAGGATATCTAGAAAGAAAATGTTTTTTTTTGCAATATGGGTCATAATAATGAAGAACCATTTTATGCTAATATAAAATATATGTGGGAGATTTGAATGATAACTATAACCTGAATATTTAAAATGTTTTATTAAGTAAAAAGAAGTTATGTACTCACCATAACGTTCCATCTGAGTAGTTCTACTTCATTAGTCTTCAACCTGTGGGTATCAGATCCATATCGGATCCGAGCCGGCAACTTCACAAGCATCTGCACCGAGCTCCAAGCTCCTCCCCCTATCCATAATACACCACCACTACCTTCCAACCCTCAGATCGAGTTTGCTGCACCCTACTCTACACAAACCAATCCAAACACCTTACACACACAAAGTGCCAGCTATGAATGCTGTCTACATGGTAAGGCCAGGGGGAAGGTGGGAGGGACGGTTGAAGACAAATGAAGTAGAACTACTCAGATGGAACATTATGGTGAGTACATAACTTCTTTTTCTGAAGTAGTTTACTTCATTTGATCTTCAACCTGTGGGACAGAGTCCCCAGATACTAAACACCTGGGTGGCCCTCCTGGAAGGATATTCCGGAGCACCGCGGAACCAAAAGATGCTTCTTCGAGAAATCAAATCCAATTTATAGTGAGAAATAAAGGTATGAGATAAGGACCAAGTAGCCGCAGAACAAATGTTGTCTAAGCATACTCTAGACCAAAAGGCCGCAGAAGCAGCCATGGACCTTGTCGAGTGGGCTCTAATCTTACCCGGAGGAGAAAAAATGTTATCCCTGTAGATCTGAAGGATACATACAGAAATCCACCTGGCAAGGGTCACCTTGGAAATAAGCTTACCCAAAAATGGTTTAGAGAAGGACACAAACAACTGGTCAGATTTATGAAAAGTTTTGGTCCTGTGCAAATAGAACCGTAACTGTCTATGAACATCCAACAAATGCAACTTGCATTCAACTTTATTTGTAAAATTTGGAAAGAAAACAGGTAAATTGATAGTTTGATTGATATTGACCTCAGATGCCATTTTAGGGAGAAAGGAAGGATTGGTGCAAAGAGAAACCCTGTCCTTATGGAAAATCATGTATGGAACCTTGACAGACAGCGCGCCTGAAGTTTTGAAACCCTCCTAGCCAAGGTGATAGCCACTAGGAAGGCCGTTTTCCAAGAAAGAAACTTAAAATCTATGGTTGCCGCAGGTTCAAAGGGAGGGGCAACCAACGCTTGCAGTACCATAGTAAGATCCCACGGGGGGATAGGATCTTTGACCAGAGGACGTAAGAGGAAGGTACCTTTGATAAAGGCTTTGCACAATCTGGAAGAGGCCAAAGAAGCAGAGTTCACACCAACGTGAAAATGAGAAATGGCGACTAGTTGAACTTTGACCATAGACGAGCTAGCCCCTTGTTGAAAAATATTTACCATAAAGTTAAGGATAACTGGAATGGGAGCCATGAAAGAATCTAGACTCCTTTGAGAAACCCAGAAAGAAAAACGCTTCCATTTTCTGCGATAAATCTTCCTGGTGGACATCGTATGAGCTGCCACCAGAATAGACCTGACCGAAGAAGACAACCCGGGAGTCCTAGCAATTACAGGAACTGGAGCAGCCAAGCTGTGAGCTTCAGACTGTCCAGATTCGGATGAGGGACCCTCGAGGGGTGAGAGATGAGGTCCGGAATGGGATCCAAGATCATACTATACTCTGCTATCTGGCCCAAGCCCAAGCCTAAGCTATAGTTATATGTTATTTTTTTTTCGCCCCTTAAGTTGGAATAAACTTACTATTATATTTTGCTTGCCCTCTGTCAAGTAGCGACACTAGTAAGTGGGGGGGGGTACATCCTGCCTCCCATCCATTTGGTCAAGATTCTTCTCTTGAACCGAACCCCAGTGCTCTCTGCCTCACATGTATTTTGTTTGGGATTTTGCATAGGAGGAGTCTCTGGATGATGGGAATCTGTCCTCAGCCACGTTCTTATTAATAACTGTCAAGGGGTTAAGTCTCCCGCCCTTGTGGTTGTTGTCTTTGTATTTGTTGTTGCCTTGCTTTTTTTTTTTTGTTTTGTTATTGTTTTATTTTACTGTCCCTACTTTATCCCTGTCCACTTTTCTGATTCCTGTTTCTTTCACCTGTGCTCAGTGGATTGCCACCAGGGGTTACCTTGGTTTCGGGGTTTTTGTTTTTGGCATATGACTAGTACTTTCTTCTCTTGGGGTTTAAGGGGCACCAGTTATCCGCCCTCTTGAGGCTTGTGGAGGCCCCCACTGTGGATAGCTGTGTTTGCTGATGTGTTTGAACAGTAGACTTCCATTTTTTGTGTCTTTCAGCCATAACCCTCCTGTGTTTGTACCCTGTTGTCAAAGTAGATCAGAAAAGTAGATGCCGAGAAAAGTGGACTGGACGTCCTGCTACCACCTGTGACTGTTTTTGCTCCTCTGGAGACTCTGATGGTGTGGCCTTGAGGACCTCATCCTGGTAGTTCTGTTCCACCCCCAGTTGGGATGTATTGGTTTACATTCTGATTGATGAGTTTTTGATGAGTTTTTGAGTGGTTTTTGTGGGGTATTGTGTTGGTGAGGTTTGCTGGGGGGAGGCTGTATGGACTGCCTGTTTCTCAATGGCCCTGGTGGTCGTCCCCAAAAAAGTCCTATCAAAAAGGCATGATCTTATCTCCTTTCAAAAAGCAAATGTTGATCCAAAGGATCAAAAAAAGTTGGTTTCCCAAGTCTTTATTGTTCCATTATGATTATTTATGAGTTCCATTATGATCCTCCAGGCTTGTCAAGACCATGCTTGTCAAGCTAATGGGACGGGGGAAGGAGGCACAGTGGTGGGCACCGAGGTTGTGAAGTGGGCGCCACTTGGAGTGCAGGACATCCTTCGGGTGCTATGATCCTTAGGTGAGGCGTCCCTTAATACTGTTTATAATCGGGTTGTCGGTTTCATTCAGAGCACACACGACACACACCACGGGGACACCCATGGATCATTTTTGCTGTAGACTTTTTCTTGGAGAGCAGTTCTGAACCTGGTTTTGAAGGGGTTTTGGGGGCTATCATCCTGGTATAGATATCTCTCCTTTTGGGGGGGGAGAAGTTGGACTGAAAGTCAGTCAGTATGTTGGCACAATGTGTGTGTAGTCATCTTTCTGTACATTCATTTGAACTATTCTGAGCATATCTGGGAGTTTCCTCTTCCTCCTAGGTTTCTAAAAAAAGAGAGGCTTATATATGATTTTTTGAGTCCTTCCTGATTTTTTCTCTCAAAATTTGCCTTGGATGATTTTATGAGAGCTTTTAGTTTTTTACTTATAATGATCAAAGGTGTCTTACCTTTCAAGGAGGAGCTAGAAGATGAGACCAAAGGAAGGGAAACCATACCTGGCAAGGCCAAAAAAGGGCAATGAGGATCACTTTGCACCCCAGTTGATGAGCCTTCTGAAGGAACTTCAGAATAATGGGTACAAGCATGGACCAGAGCATCTCTGGGGTACTCCCCCAGCGGGGGGTTCAGAGCGAAAAAATCACTGCACTTTGTGTTGAAAGGAGATACAAAGAGATTGCAGCAAGGCTGACCCCACTCTAGAAAGATCTGCTCCGCTACTGAAGGATTCAGAGACCACTCGTAAGGCATCAGAATAGTCCGGCTTAGTTTGTCCGCCAGAATGTTGGACAGCCCCCAGAAAACGACCAGTGGAGATCGCCCATTTCCAAACTCTCATCGCCTCATGGCAAAGGGGGTAAGATCTGGTCCCTCCTTGTTTGCTGATATACCAGACCATCGACATATTGTCTGACTGAACTGCAATGGTTTCCAGAGGAAGAAAGGCATGAAGCACCTGCAACGCTAAAAGGACCGCCCTCATCTCCACTGTGGCTTGGGCAGGGGCTGGAACAAAAGGTCGTCCTTACAAGATTTCTGAAGACTGCATCCACCATGGAAGGGATGACCGGCAAACTTTACTTATGTGTATTGGGTGTGACAACGGTCAATCCAACAAAGACCATTGGACTGCTAGAGTCCACTGAAGTACTCACATATGTAGGCGAGCACATGGTAGAAGTGTTACCGTCGCTGCCATAGAACCTATGGCCCTTAAAACCGACTCTGCTGGGGGAAGATGAGCTCGGTAAATGAAAGCAACATGCATCCTTAAATTTCGAACTCTCTCCGAGGTTAGGAAAACTTTTGTCTGTAAAGTGTCTATCTGTGCTCCTATGTATTCTATCACCTGGACAGGGTTCAGAAGAGATTTGGCTGTGTTGATTGTAACCCCTAGATAGTGAGCACAATGTAGGAAATAGTCTCTTGTCCGACAAAGTAGACACTTGGTGGGAGCAGTAAGGAGCCAATCGTCCAGGTAAGGGTAGACCTGAATCCCCTGAAGCCTAAGGTGAGCCACAACTATTGCCATCACTTTGGTGAACAACCTGGGGGCTGTGGTGAGACCAAAGGGTAGGGCTCAAAACTGATAATAATTGCCTCCTATCCAGAAGCGGAGACACCTCCTGGAGCTTCTGTGCATCTTTATGTGATAGTAGGTATCCTGGAGGTCGAACGAGCACATCCAGTCGCTCTCTTACAGGTACAGCAGGATGGACTGTAAGGTGACCATCCAGAACTTCTCTTTGGCAAACGACAGGTTCAGAGTAGACAGGTCCAGAATGGGCCTTAAGTCCCCCGTCTTTTTTGGCACCAAAAAGAACCTGGAGTAGATGCCCGATCTGGACTGATCTGGGGGGATGGGTTCGATGGCTGGTTTCTTTAGCAGCTTGGAAACCTGTAGTGCTGCTGCCTCCCTTTGCATGGGTGGCACATCTGGGAGGTGTTTGGAAGGTGTAGGGAAAACCACAAACAGGACTGAACAGCCTCTGGAAATTATTTGAAGCAGCCAACGGACTCACATGCCATCAGGTGCAACAACAGGTGACCCCTGACTGCCTCCAGAGCAGAGCAGTCAGGCAACCCCTCAGGGATGCTGCGCGGGCCTGTCTGAGAATGGTTCTCGAGACCCAAAATTCCTCGGACCCCCCTCTGCCTCTGGGCCAGCGTCTGTCCTGTCCCCCCCTGCCTCTAGGGGAAGAAGGGCCCGGAGTGTCCTGGGAATACTGAGACTTCCGGAACCACATCATCTTTTCCCTCGCTGATTCTGGGAAAAGGATCTTTGAGGGTTCAAGAAGCAGATTCCGATGGCAGACAGTGTCTTCCCGTCTTTCTCACTCTGGACCAAGGTGTCATGGACGGTCTTACCAAAGAGGGAACAGCTGCAATATGGGGCAATCGCAAAAAATGCCTTGAAGGGTTCCGTGAAGTGACATTCTGAGACAGGCATGATGCCTCATGGAAACGCAGGACCCAGCCGCTCCTTCAGTCGTGTGCGAGAGGAGTCGCATAGACATATTAGAAACTACTGTCAAGGTTGCCAACCATGCAGAGAACATAGCCCTGTCTTCCTGCGACATGGACTTTGGGGGCGACTCAGCCATTTACTTAACCAGGTCACGCTGTAGTCGAGTAACATGGGCCAGATAGTTCAGCACCCTGATAGAAAAGGCTGCTGACGCATAAGCCCGCTTCCCTAGATGATCCATCGTCATAGACTCACTGTCAGGAGGGTGGACCGAGGAACTTTCCTGGGCTAGTTCCCTCTTGCTGGCAGCTGCTACCACTATAGCGTCTATCAAGGACCCTTTATTCCAAGCTGGTCTGTCTGAAGTGGGGCTTAATATTTTGTCAGGGCACTTAGGGATTGGATCCACTAATGGACACCTAGGAAGTAGACGGGCCTGTGCCGAAAGCCTCCAGGAACACAGATTAATCCGAGGAAGGTTGTGGGGTGGACCAACCTCCCCGCTGGCACAAAATTTCCATGATGTCTCAGAAGGAGACATCTTCGGGAGGTGATCTGGGGGAACCTTCCCCATCATCCAATCAGTGTCCTCAGAGAGGCACACTGGAGAGGAGTCCAAGTGCCTCCTCTTGCAAGTATGCTTGCGAGGAATCTCTCTGGTGGGACTTTCCGGAGGGAGCTCGCAAATTACTCGTTCCTCAAGGGGAAACCACCTGGGGCTCCTCGAGTACAAGCTGTTCCTGTGGTAAAATGATGGGATTCACACACAAAGCAGAGGGAGTTGGGGCAGAGTCCAAAGATACAGTCAGAGGCCTTGACCCATTGGAGAAAACCCAATCCATGACACTGAACGCCGAAGGAGAGTGAGCTTCCTGGGACACTAATAAGGGATCCACTCTCCCCGGATCCAACGTGGGAATCGGGGCCGGGTCCGAAGTAGACAGAGCACCGAGGAGGTGGCCGTGACCCGACAAGGTCGGAGCCAATGGAAAAAACTTCACCCCCCTCTGATCCGACACCCAGGCTACGGCTCAGAGCCACTCGAATCCGAACTAGTCAGATCCAACATGCTCCAGGCAGCTGCCGGTGTCGAGGAAACAGGTACCATCAGCACTGACCCCTTGACTACGGAACCTCTCGGATTCATGTACTCTGAAACCAGGTGTCAGATCCGAGAAGGAGTGTAAACAAGGGAAGCGAGCTCCCCCACCAGTGGGAGAGGGGGTCAGCAAGACTCCCATCTAAATTTGTGTGCGAATAAATCTCCGCATCATTTTATCCATCTCAGCTTCTGAAAGACTGCAGGTAGACCACAACGCACTCCGACCTGGCAGGTAGGAGAACCGATGCTCTAGAA